>NC_048582.1:65509478-65531978 GCF_013265735.2 Oncorhynchus mykiss
CCTTCTGCAGAACATTGGTTTAACTAGATCACAGTATAGTTGGGACCTTGAAGATCCTGGGAGCCTTCTGGCCTGGCAGATGGTTGGTGCTTCAGCAGCTGTACTCAGTTCCAGGGCCATAATGCACCCAGAAGGCATCGGGCCTAGGTCAGTGCCAGGGGAGACTCCAGAAGAGCCCAGGGGAACCTCAGACACCTTGGCTCTTCCCAGTATAGTGCACTGCTTTTGACCAGAGCCCAATGGGCACGCAGCCTTTGAACTCAGATAACAGCAGATCTCTCTCAGATGTCACATGGGTTCTGAACCTACATACTAGTAAATGAATGAGAATATAACCTTCTCTCAAACAATCATAAAGTACAAATAGTCATTATAATACCTGGGCCTGTATGCATAAAGCATCTGATCTAGGATCAGCACCCCCTCGTCCATATATACATACACATTAATGATGGAAGAAGAAAAAACAGCAACGTTAAACTGATCCTAGATCAGCACTCCTACCCTGAGTTAGCCTCCAACCCTGAGTCTGGAGTTCTCAGCTCAGAGGTCCTGTCAAACGTGTCCAGATTAGTAGGGTATTCACACTGGATGTTGATTCAGAGCAACCAGGCAGAAAGCAATCTCACCCTTATGTTATAGCAATCTCTCCCGTGTGACCTCCCTCCACTCAGGGTAAAGGGGAGACATACACCCAGCATCGCAAATGGAACCCTATTCCTTAAATAGTACACTACTTTACGACCAAGGCCCATAGGGCTCTGGTCAAAAATAGTGAACTATATATAGGGAATAGGGTTCCATAGGGCTCTGGTCAAAAGTAGTGCACTATATAGGGAATAGGGTTCCATAGGGCTCTGGTCAAAAATAGTGAACTATATATAGGGAATAGGGTTCCATAGGGCTCTGGTCAAAAGTAGTGAACTATATAGGGAATAGGGTTCCATAGGGCTTTGGTCAAAAGTAGTGAACTATATAGGGAATAGGGTTCCATAGGGCTCTGGTCAAAAATAGTGAACTATATATAGGGAATAGGGTTCCATAGGGCTCTGGTCAAAAGTAGTGCACTATATAGGGAATAGGGTGCCATTTTTTTATGCAGATTTAGAAAACCTGCAGTGGCCCAGCCTGAGAGGATTTAGGGAGAAAAACCCTGCCTGGTAGACTACTGTAGTTGCTCCTGGACCATGTGTTATATGCCCAAATGGCACCCTATTCCCTATGTGAATGCACTACTTTTGACCAGGGACTATAGGGTTCTAAACAGGGTGTCATTTAAGACACAGACATAACATATTCCCATTGGCAAATCCTCCCCAACTCATTAACAAATCCACACATCCTCATCTCTCTAAAGAGAGATTGAACTAGGTGGCAGACTTTGGCTTCGTCCCAATTGGCAACCTATTCCCTATTTAGTGCACTACTTTTGACCAAGGACCATAGTGCTCTGGTCAAAAGTAGCGCACTATGTGGGGAAAGGGTGCCATTTGGGACGGTGTTGCTTTTTTAGGAATGGAACACCCCCTCTAGAGGGAATGCATTAACAATGACCAATCCCAATAGATTAGAATGAGATTTTGATCCAATGAGTTGATAGCACACTGAAGTACAACAGCCTAATATCAACCATTGGTCCGCATTACATCATCATCAATAACAGCTGGTGCACGAGATCTAATATTGAGGAACTCTCAAGGTTTTTCTCGCCTGAGGTAGAGTCTCTCATGATAAACTGCAGACCACATTATTTCCCAAGAGAGTTTTCATCTATATTTTTTATAGCTGTCTATTTACCACCACAAACCAATGCTGGCACTAAGATAGCACTCAATGATCTGTATAAAGCCATAAGCAAACAATGAAACACTCATCCAGAGGTGGCGCTCCTAGTGGCCGGGGACTTTAATGCAGGGAAACTTAAATCCGTTTTACCAAATTTCTACCAACATGTCCCATGTGCAACCAGAGGAAAAAAACTCCAGACCACCTTTACTCCTCACACAGAGACGTGTACAAAGCTCTCCCCGCTTGGCTCGATTGGATATGTAGTGATTTACCAACACAGCCAGATATGTACACAGTCTTGTACACTTAATCTTAATTTTAAACTGACTATCGTATTTGTTGATAAAAATCTAACTCTATTAGTATAATAGTAGTCCAGGAATGTCACGAGTTAATTGACACAAGAAAACCTGAGAAAATAGCAACTCTACAGATTGCAATGTCTATAATGAATGGCTAAATTACTTCCAGACGCTATTGGTCTGCGGAGCTCATCCTCCTCAAGTCTCTGTAAAGGGGAATATGTGTTTGAGCTGTTTGAGTTATGCACAAAGAAGATGTCCTAACCGACTTGCCAGAACTATAGTTGGTTAACAAGAAATTTGTGGAGTGGTTGAAAAATGAGTTTTAATGACTCCAACCTAAGTGTACGTAAACTTCCGACTTCAACTGCACATTAGAATCAACTGTGGACAAACTGCCACAATTTTAGTAGGACTGAGTCCTAAATGGCACTCTATTCCCTGTATAGTGCACTACTTTTTCCAGGGCCCATAGGCCTCTTAACTTAAAGTAGTGCACTATATAGGGTAGGGGTGTCAAACTCATTCCACGGAGGGCTGACTGTAGCTACTGTAGCTGTCTCTAAGCATGTGTGTGATTGGTGGATGTATTTTCTGAACAGTCCCTGATTGGTTGATATCTGCCACTATTAGATTAATCTAAGAACAGCTGTCTGTCTCAGCAGGAGACTAGCATTAGCAGACTATGAGACCAACATTCTTATACATTGCACTGCTTTTATCCAGAGAGTTGTCCGGGAGTCTGTTTTGGTCAAAGAATACCCAGTTAACGGCAAGAGTACTCGGTCTCCATCAGGAATAAGACAAGTACCTAAGTATACTACGATAAAAGTTAACTAAAAAAAAGCTTTTAACATCTTCATATTGATCCAGTCCAGTTTGAATGACATTCAAAGTCAAGTGTTTTGGACCAGAATAAACTCTACCTTGGAGACTCGCTCCATAAGAAAACACTAGACAGCACCATGTTCTTGTCATTTTAATTTAGGGATAGCCAGGGCACACTAACACTCAGACATAATTTTTTAAAAACGAAGCGAGTGTGTTTATTGAAATCCGCCAGATCAGAGGCAGTAGGGTTGACCGTGGATGTTCTCTTGATAAGTACATGAATGGACCATTTCCTGTCCTGCTTAGCATTTCAAATGGAGCTGATACTTTTGGGTGTCAGGGAAAATGTACATCATTTTCTTTAGGAATGTAGTGGAGTAAAAGTAAGTTATCAAAAGTATAAATATTCAAGTACAAAAACTCGTATGGATATTAGGCCGTGTGTAACAGCAGACCTGCTGTACACCGTAATTCACCCTCTTCTTACTGGAGAATAGAAAGAGTACGTCTTGACATTTGAAGAGAACGAGCATGAAGGAAATAAAGGGAGAGAAAAGGGAGGCTTTTCCACTTGTCAGGTATCTGAGCGAGACAAGTTCAGACAGACACAACATTCACAAAGGAATAAATAACATCACAAGGGGAAATAGACAAACACATATTGACAGATTGACACACAAAGAAAAGGACAGACAGAGTTGTCAGATTGGATGAGATGGGGACTCACAGCAGGAGGGCTGTCAGAGGAGAGAGAGAGAGAGAGAGAGAGAGAGAGAGAGAGAGAGAGAGAGACAGAGGGAGAGAGAGAGAGAGACAGAGGGAGAGAGAGAGACAGAGGGAGAGAGAGAGACAGAGGGAGAGAGAGAGACAGAGGGAGAGAGAGAGAGAGACAGACAGACAGACAGACAGACAGACAGACAGACAGACAGACAGACAGACAGACAGAGAGAGAGAGAGAGACAAGAGAGAGAGAGAGAGACAGAGAGAGAGAGACAGACAGAGACAGAGAGAGAGAGAGACAGAGAGACAGACAGAGAGAGAGACAGACAGACAGAGAGACAGAGAGAGAGAGAGAGAGAGAGAGAGAGAGAGAGAGAGCGAGAGAGAGAGAGAAAGGCCCAGTTGCCAGGACCACAAATACAAATTCCATCTAGACACCGTTGCCCTAGAGCACACAAAAAAACTATACATACCTCGGCCTAAACATCAGCGCCACAGGTAACTTCCACAAAGCTGTGAACGATCTGAGAGACAAGGCAAGAAATGCCTTCTATGCCATCAAAAGGAACATAAAAAAACATACCAATTAGGATCTGGCTAAAAATACTTGAATCAGTTATAGAACCCATTGTCCTTTATGTTTGTGAGGTCTGGGGTCCGCTCACCAACCAACAACTCACAAAATTGGACAAATACCAAATTGAGATTCTGCATGCAGAATGCTGCCAAAATATCCTCACTGTACAACGTAAAACACCAAATAATGCATGCAGAGCAGAATTAGACCGATACCCGCTAATGATCAAAATCCAGAAAAGAGTCGTTAAATTCTACAACCACCTAAAAGGAAACAATTCCCATTCCTTCCATAACAAAGCCATCATCTACAGAGAGATTAACCTGGAGAAGAGTCCCAACTAAATCATGAGAAAACAAGATAATTACTTGACACATTGGAAAGAATTTACAGAAAAACTGAGCAAAGTAGAATGCTTTTTGCACCTAAACAGAGTACAGAGTGGCAGAATACCTGACCACTGTGACTGACCCAAAATTAAGGAAAGCTTTGACTATGTACAGACTCCGTGAGCAGAGCCTTGCTATTAAGAAAGGCCGCCGTAGGCAGACATGGCTCTCAAGAGAAGACAGGCTATGTGCTCACTGCCCACAAAATGAAGTGGAAACTGAGATGCACTTCCTAACCTCCTGCCAAATGTATGACCATATTAGAGACACATATTTCTCTCAGATTACACAGACTCACAAAGAATTCGAAAGACAATTCCAGTTTTGATAAACTTCCATATCTACTGGGTAAAATACCACAGTGTTCCATCACAGCAGCAAGATGTGTGACCAGTTGCCACAAGAAAAGGGCAACCAGTGAAGAACAAACACCATTGTAAATACAACCCATATTTATGTTGATTTATTTTCCCTTTTGTACTTTCACTATTTGTACATATGACATTTTAAATGTAATTATTATTTTGGAACTTTTGTGTGTGTCATGTTTACTGTTTACTGGCCATCATGATATACTCTGTCTGTCTGGACCCAGCACCAGCCTGGTCAACATGATATACAGTGCCTTGCGAAAGTATTCGGCCCCCTTGAACTTTGCGACCTTTTGCCCCATTTCAGGCTTCAAACATAAAGATATAAAACTGTATTTTTTTTTGAAGAATCAACAACAAGTGGGACACAATCATGAAGTGGAACGACATTTATTGGATATTTCAAACTTTTTTAACAAATCAAAAACTGAAAAATTGGGCGTGCAAAATTATTCAGCCCCCTTAAGTTAATACTTTGTAGCGCCACCTTTTGCTGCGATTACAGCTGTAAGTCGCTTGGGGTATGTCTCTATCAGTTTTGCACATCGAGAGACTGAAATTTTTTCCCATTCCTCCTTGCAAAACATTGTAATATACTCTGGTAGAATAAACATTCCCACCATAATGAGATAAAATACATGTTAATAAATTACTTCTTCATTTGTTTCATTGTCATGATATGAACATCGTGTCCTTTCAAGGCAGCGTGGTGAGATAATGCACCATGGGTCAAAGGCAGCGTGGTGAGATAATGCACTATGGGTCAAAGGCAGCGTGGTGAGATAATGCACTATGGGTCAAAGGCAGCGTGGTGAGATAATGCACTATGGGTCAAAGCCAGCGTGGTGAGATAATGCACCATTGGTCAAAGGCAGCGTGGTGAGATAATGCACCATGGGTCAAAGGCAGTAAAATTAGATGTCCTCTCAGTAAACACACTAGTTATAAAAACACACTAGCTAAGAGAAATTAGTCTGAATAATCTATGTGAAATATTGCCACTCTTGGTTGTGTAATTTCAGTCTCTCGGCTATATGTCTTTGTTTCATCCTTGGAAAAGTACAAAAAAAGTGAACAAAGGTTATACCTGTAAGCATCATATACCGTATAATACAATAAAACATCGAACTGCCAATGAGAAATCCTAAGCCTATTGTCTTAAACAGTGATTTGGTTTTCATCTAATAAAATGAAGTTCCAAGAATCTGAAATTACAGCAGACGATACCAACATCCCTGGCCTGAACCACAGACATTAGAGGGGTGACCATCTCTGGCCTGAACCAGACATTAGAGAGAGTGACCATCTCTGGCCTGAACCACAGACATTAGAGGGGTGACCATCTCTGGCCTGAACCACAGACATTAGAGGGGTGACCATCTCTGGCCTGAACCACAGACATTAGAGGGGTGACCATCTCTGGCCTGAACCACAGACATTAGAGGGGTGACCATCTCTGGCCTGAACCACAGACATTAGAGAGAGTGACCATCTCTGGTCTGAAACACAGACATTAGAGAGAGTGACCATCTCTGGCCTGAACCACAGACATTAGAGAGAGTGACCATCTCTGGTCTGAACCACAGACATTAGAGAGAGTGACCATCTCTGGCCTGAACCACAGACATTAGAGAGAGTGACCATCTCTGGCCTGAACCACAGACATTAGAGAGAGTGACCATCTCTGGCCTGAACCACAGACATTAGAGGGGTGACCATCTCTGGCCTGAACCACAGACATTAGAGGGGTGACCATCTCTGGCCTGAACCACAGACATTAGAGGGGTGACCATCTCTGGCCTGAACCACAGACATTAGAGGGGTGACCATCTCTGGCCTGAACCACAGACATTAGAGAGAGTGACCATCTCTGGCCTGAACCACAGACATTAGAGAGAGTGACCATCTCTGGCCTGAACCACAGACATTAGAGGGGTGACCATCTCTGGCCTGAACCACAGACATTAGAGAGAGTGACCGTCTTTTGAAGAATATGTGTACTGCATGGGTGGAGAAATGGGTTGAGGATTCACTCTCCCTCTACTGTAGCCCTTTGATACAGTCCAGAGGATAAATCAGGTCTATTCAACTCTGAGCCTGGAGGTCTGGAGGACTGCTGGTTTTTCTGTTCTACCTGATAATGAACTGCACCACCTGGTGTCCCAGGTCTAAATCAGTCCTATATTAGAGAGGAAGAATGTAAATCAGCAGTGGAACTGGCTTCCAGGTCCAGATTTGTAATTGGCTGGGGGAGCTAGTGGTGACTGTCTCAGTTGGATGGGATCAGGAGGGTAAAACCGTCGCGGCTCTTCCTGAAGTCTACGTTGGCCTGGCCGGCCTTGGTCTCCACGGTTACGCTCTTGGGCTTGCCCCGCATGTGCAGCTGGACGGCCGAGCAGCAAACCTTCACCAGGAGAGGGGTGTTCCTCACACTGAAACACACACACACACACACACACACAACCTGTTAACGCACTGATAATTTCAATGAAAAAATGCTTCATGCAGGAGTACACCACAGTCCCTTATTTAGATACAAAGCTACATAACATACACTACCGTTCAAAAGTTTGGGGTCACTTAGAAATGTCCTTGTTTTGAAATAAATAAAAACATGTAAAGCGTCCATTTATAATGACATCAAATTGGTCAGAAATACAGGGTAGACCTGGCAAAAGTCAGCGTATTGCAAACAGTATTACTATTTGTAACAAGGTTACATACTACCCCTTTCCAGCTCTATATGACATGTTGTGATTGGTATGCCAGGAAAGGACAGTCAACACAGCACAGAGAGTCTTTCCATTTGTAACACAAGGTATTTATACCCCTTATCTACTTAAGCAATAAGGCACCTCGGGGGTGTGGTATATGGCCAATATAGCACGACTAAGGGCTGTTCTTAGACACGATGCAGCGCAGTGATACATTGGCCATATACCACAAACTGCCGCGGTGCCTTATTGCTATTATAAACTGGTTAACAACGAAATTAGAACAGTAAAAATAAATATGTTGTCAAACCCGTGGTATACCGTCTGACACACCACAGTTGTCAGCCAATCAGCATTCAGGGCTCGAACCACCCAGTTTACTACTCTGTTTTAATAACTATATCTCGCCTCAGAGGACTACCATCCTGGAGGACCGCCAGCCTCTATCCTGGAGGACCACCAGCCTCTCCTCTATCCTGGAGGACTGCCAGCCACTATCCTGGAGGACCACCAGCCTCTACTCTATCCTAGAGGACCACCAGCCTCTACTCTATCCTGGAGGACCACCAGCCTCTCCTCTATCCTGGAGGACCACCAGCCTCTACTCTATCCTGGAGGACCACCAGCCTCTACTCTATCCTGGAGGACCACCAGCCTCTCCTCTATCCTGGATGACCGCCAGCCACTCCTCTATCCTGGAGGACTGCCAGCCTCTCCTCTATCCTGGAGGACCACCATCCTCTATCCTGGATGACCGCCAGCCTCTATCCTGGCGGACCGCCAGCCTCTCCTCTATCCTGGAGGACCACCATCCTCTATCCTGGATGACCACCAGCCTCTATCCTGGAGGACCGCCAGCCTCTCCTCTATCCTGGAGGACTGCCAGCCTCTCCTCTATCCTGGAGGACTGCCATCTTTTCCTCTATCCTGGAGGACTGCCAGCCTCTGCTCTATCCTGGAGGACCGCCAGCCTCTGCTCTATCCTGGAGGACCACCAGACTCTCCTCTATCCTGGAGGACTGCCAGCCTCTCCTCTATCCTGGAGGACTGCCAGCCTCTATCCTGGATGACCGCCAGCCTCTATCCTGGAGGACCGCCAGCCTCTCCTCTATCCTGGAGGACTGCCAGCCTCTCCTCTATCCTGGAGGACTGCCAGCCTCTCCTCTATCCTGGGGGACTGCCAGCCTCTCCTCTATCCTGGAGGACCGCCAGCCTCTCCTCTATCCTGGAGGACCGCCAGCCTCTCCTCTATCCTGGAGGACCGCCAGCCTCTCCTCTATCCTGGGGGACTGCCAGCCTCTCCTCTATCCTGGAGGACCGCCAGCCTCTCCTCTATCCTGGAGGACCGCCAGCCTCTCCTCTATCCTGGAGGACTGCCAGCCTCTCCTCTATCCTGGAGGACTGCCAGCCTCTCCTCTATCCTGGAGGACCGCCAGCCTCTCCTCTATCCTGGAGGACCGCCAGCCTCTATCCTAGAGGACCACCAGCCTCTATCCTAGAGGACCACCAGCCTCTCCTCTATCCTGGAGGACTGCCAGCCTCTCCTGTATCCTGGAGGACTGCCATCCTCTCCTCTATCCTGGAGGACCGCCAGCCTCTCCTCTATCCTGGAGGACCGCCAGCCTCTATCCTAGAGGACCACCAGCCTCTCCTCTATCCTGGAGGACCGCCAGCCTCTCCTCTATCCTGGAGGACCGCCAGCCTCTCCTCTATCCTGGAGGACCGCCAGCCTCTCCTCTATCCTGGAGGACCGCCAGCCTCTCCTCTATCCTGGAGGACCGCCAGCCTCTCCTCTATCCTGGAGGACCGCCAGCCTCTCCTCTATCCTGGAGGACCGCCAGCCTCTCCTCTATCCTGGAGGACCGCCAGCCTCTCCTCTATCCTAGAGGACCACCAGCCTCTCCTCTATCCTGGAGGACTGCCAGCCTCTATCCTAGAGGACCGCCATTCTCTCCTCTATCCTGGAGGACTGCCAGCCTCTCCTCTATCCTGGAGGACCACCATCCTCTCCTCTACCCTGGAGGACCGCCATCCTCTCCTCTATCCTGGAGGACCGCCATCCTCTCCTCTATCCTGGAGGACCGCCATCCTCTATCCTGAAGGACTGCCAGCCTCTCCTCTATCCTGGAGGACCGCCAGCCTCTCCTCTATCCTGGAGGACCACCAGCCTCTCCTCTATCCTGGAGGACCACCATCTTCTCCTCTATCCTCCTCTAAACTGTTACAGACCTATATCCATCCTCTATCCTGGAGGACCGCCAGGATGGGAAGTCAGGGAAGGATGGATATAGGTCTGTAACAGTTTGGGTCCAGGGTGTCTCCCCCTTTGAAGAAGGGGATGACCGCGGCAGCTTTCCAATCCTTGGGGATCTCAGATGATACGAAAGAGAGGTTGAACAGGCTGGTTATAGGGGTTGCGACAATGGCGGCGGAAAGAGTGGGGGAAAAGAGTGGGGGGAAAGAGTGGGGGGGCGACGGGGGAAAGAGTGGGGGAAAAGAGTGGGGGAAAAGAGTGGGGGAAAAGAGTGGGGGGAAAGAGTGGGGGGAAAGAGAGGGGGGAAAGAGAGGGGGGGAAAGAGAGGGGGGAAAAGAGAGGGGGAAAAGAGTGGGGGGAAAGAGTGAGGGGAAAGAGTGGGGGAAAAGAGTGGGGGGAAAGAGTGGGGGGAAAGAGTGGGGGGAAAGAGAGGGGGGAAAGAGAGGGGGGGAAAGAGAGGGGGGAAAAGAGTGGGGGAAAAGAGTGGGGGAAAAGAGTGGGGGAAAAGAGTGGGGGGAAAGAGTGGGGGGAAAGAGAGGGGGGGAAAGAGAGGGGGGGAAAGAGAGGGGGGAAAAGAGAGGGGGAAAAGAGTGGGGGAAAAGAGTGGGGGAAAAGAGTGGGGGAAAAGAGTGGGGGAAAGAGTGGGGGGAAAGAGAGGGGGGAGAGAGTGGGGGAAAAGAGTGGGGGAAAAGAGTGGGGGAAAAGAGTGGGGGAAAAGAGAGGGGGGGCCTTGGCTGCTGCACAGTCAGCTGAAGATGATCTGTTCTGAAGGACACAGTCTCGGTTTGCGTCCCAAATGGCACCCTATTCCCTACATTAACCCTATTCGCTGGTCAAAAGTACTGGAGGAATAGGGTGTCATTAAGAACACAGCCTCTGCCCCAGGGGATCCTCCAGCCTGGCTGGACCTCTGCACCACACTGACTCTCTCTCTCTCTGGTGAACACAGAGAACCATCACATGGTCAAATGCACAGAAAGACATGTGTGTGTGTGTGTGTGTGTGTGTGTGTGTGTGTGTGTGTGTGTGTGTGTGTGTGTGTGTGTGTGTGTGTGTGTGTGTGTGTGTGTGTGTGTGTGCTGGTGTGTGTGTGTGTGCTGGTGTGTGTGTGTGTGCTGGTGTACTATACTCAAGCTTAACTCAAGGCTTCCTTCCAGTTCCAGTGGCCTAGTTTCACAAAGCTGCATGGCATCCATCCTAAGCCACTAACAGGTGTGACCACAGTCCCCAAAGTCACTCAAACCTCATCTATTCCCCCTCACACCCCTTTGTTCACTATAAAGTCCCCCTGCCAGAGCCACACACAGACGGCCCTGCGGCCCTCAAACCCACTGACCTCCCAGAATCCCTAGGTTTTGATGAATCACGTGCGATACTGATCTAAGGGGCCAGGATATATTGACCACCTGCCCAGAGGAAGCTGCCCGGTGTAAACCTACACCAGGGGAATTGTGTTTCAACTTCACACTAAGCTCCGGGCTATGACAGGGGGATTTGACTGATATAGCTGGGCCACAGAACTACAATAAGTCGAGGGAGTAGGCTGCCATTTCAGGTGCAGACCAGGTCTGTCAGTCTATATCTGGGTTATGGTATTGCAGCAAATCAGCTCAGAGGGATTGTAATTTTGGAATTCTGTTCTAAGATATTCCCACGCATAATAGAGAGATATACAGTATGTGATCGTATTCAAATGTAAGGAAGTTTTGAAATTATTATGTTTTAGTCAAATATTATATCCCCCCCCCAAAAAAAATATATAGATTTTACAGTTGAAGTTGAAAGTTTACATACACTTAGGTTGGAGTCATTAAAACTAGTTTTTCAACCACTACACAAATTTCTTGTTAAACTATAGTTTTGGTAAGTCAGTTAGGACATCTACTTTGTGCATGACACAAGTAATTATTCCAACAATTGTTTACAGACCGATTATTTCACTTATAATTTAATGTATCACAATTCCAGGGGGTCAGAAGTTTACATACACTACGTTGACTTTGCCTTTAAACAGCTTGGAAAATTCCAGAAAATGATGTCATGGTGTTAGAAGCTTCCGATAGGCTCCTTGACATCATTTGAGTCAAATAGAGGTGGACCTGTGGATGTATTTCAAGGCCTGCCTTCAAACTCAGTGCCTCTTTCCTTGACATAAGGGGAAAATCAAAAGAAATTAGCCAAGACCTCAGAAAGAAAATTGTAGACCTCCACATGTCTGGTTCATCCTTGGGAAAAATTTCCAAATGCAATTTCCAAAATCTGTGGGCAGAACTGAAAAAGTGTGTGCGAGCAAGGAGGCCTACAAACCTGACTCAGTTACACCAGCTCTGACAGGAGGAATGGGTCAAAATTCACCCAACTTATTGTGGGAAGCTTGTGGCTACCCGAAATGTTTGACCCAAGTTAAACAATTTAAAGGCAATGCTACCAAATACTAATGGAGTGTATGTGAACTTCTGACCCACTGAGAATGTGATGAAAGAAATAAAAGCTGAAATAAATAATTCTCTCTACTATTATTCTGACATTTCACATTCTTAAAATAAAGTGGTGATCCTAATTGACCTAAGACCGGGAAATTGTCTAGGATTAAATGTCAGGAAGTGTGAAAAACTGAATTTAAATGTATTTGGCTAAGGTGTTAACTTCCAATGTCAACTGTATGTGTGTGTGTATATTATATATACACACACACACACACACACACTACCGTTCAAAAGTTTGGAGTCACTTAGAAATGCCCTTATTTTGGGGGAAAAAAATACATTTTTTGTCCATTAATATAACATCAAATTTATCAGAAATACAGTGTAGACATTGTTAATGTTGTAAATGACTATTGTAGCTGGAAACGGCAGATTTTTTTATGGAATATCTACATAGGTGTAAAGAGGCCAATTATCAGCAACAGTCACTCCAGTGTTCCAATGGTACGTTGTGTTAGCTAATCCAAGTTTATAATTTTAAAAGCAAATTGATCATTAGAAAACCCTTTTGCAATCATGGTGGTGACAGCATCATGCTGTAGGGATGTTTTTCAGCGGCAGGGACAGGGAGACTAGTCAGGATCGAGGCAAAGATGAACAGAGCAAAGTACAGAGAGATCCTTGATGAAAACCTGCTCCAGAGCGCTCAGAATTTCATGCCGGGGGAAAGGTTCACCTTTCCAGCAGGACAACAACCCTAAGCGCACAGCAAAAGACAATGCAGCAGTGGCTTCGGGACAAGTCTCTGAATGTCCTTGAGGGGCCCCAATCGAACATTTCTGGAGAGACCTGAAAATATCTGTGCAGCAATGCTCCCCATCCAACCTGACAGAGCTTGAGAGGAACTGCAGAGAAGAATGGGAGAAACCCCCCAAAGACAGGTGTGCCAAGCTTGTAGCTTCACACCCAAGAAGACTCAAGACTGTAATCGCTGCCAAAGGTGCTTCCACAAAGTACTGAGGAAAAGGTCTGAATACTTATGTGATATTTCCTTTAAAAATATATATATTTAAATTAGCTAAATATTCTAACAACCTGTTTTTGCTTAGTCATTATGGAGTATTGTGTTTAGAATGATGAGGGAAAAACAACTCTTTTATCAATTTTAGAATAAGGCCGTAACTTAACAAAAATGTGGAAAAAGTCAAGGTGTCTGAGTACTTTCCGAAGGCACAAGGGGGTTCCATTTGAGATGCAGACCTGGTGTTTACGACCTGGTTTCAATCGCTGGTCTGAAGGGGGGTTTGGTCTGGTTCATAAATAGGGTGATGTTCTAGGCTCCACCATGAGCCAAGAAGACCTCATAATGCCGTGGCCCAATTATTCAACCTTGTGGAATCGCCCGCCGACAGAACTGGGGCGCAGCAGCAACTCCTGGGCTACGTCTCTAATGGCAGACTACTCTCTACCTTGCAGTACTTTTGATCAGGGTCCACGGGGCTCTAGTCAAAAAAACAGTCCACTTTATAGGGAATAGGGTGCTGTTTTGGACGCAGACCTGGAGGGGCCTCAGGACCACGTCTCTATCTCAGATCCTTCGTTTTTGGCCCCTCCCTCCCATTCCCCTGTCATATCCTCTATGCTGTTGGAGTGTGATAGTCCAATGTGAACATATGCCTCCATTGTCTCCATTATGGAGAACTATGAGGCCATTTAGTGCTGGGCTGTGGCTGGGTGTATGTATCTGCTCTGGCTCCTGCCACACAATGGTACAGTGTTAGTGACGGTGCTGCAAGGTTGTGTGTGTGTGTGTGTGTGTGTGTGTGTGTGTGTGTGTGTGTGTGTGTAACTATACTTAATACTAAACTAACATTTAACCAACTGGGGACATTATGTTAGTCAGCATAAGGAAAAAAGCTTTTTCTAGAGGGTTTAGTGTCAGGGTTAGTGTTGTGTGTGTTAGGGTTAGATTTAGGGTTAGTGTTAGTTGTGAATGTGTGTGTCTACATGAGTTGTCTAGGATATGTGACTCGCTTCAGGAAACTAGGCGTATGTTGCAGGAGCAGCATTTCAACATATTTTGTACAATTTTTATTCAAAATGCTTTATTTATTTTTTTAGCAGAAATGGCTTCTAGAACATGTGAACTTTCATGTGCCTTAAGAATACCTCCCTTTTTTTCAATCTTCACCTTAAATGACATACCCAAATCTAACTGCCTGTAACTCAGGCCCTGAAGCAAGGATATGCATATTCTTGGAACCATTTGAAAGGAAACACTTTGAACTTTGTGGAAATGTGAAAGGAATATAGGAGAATATAACAGAATATATCTGGAAAAAGATAATGCAAAGAAGAAACTAACCGTTTTTTTTTTTACCATCATCTTTGAAATGCAAGAGAAAGGCCATAATGTATTATTCCAGCCCAGGTGCAATTTAGATTTTGTCCACTAGATGGCAGCAGTGTATGTGCAAAGTTTTGGACTGCCCAAATGTGCCTAATATTCATGTTCAAAATGATGCACTCTCCTCAAAACGATGGCATGGTATTATTTCATTGCAATAGCTACTGTAAACTGGACAGTGCAGTTAGATTAAGAAGAATGTAAGCTTTCTGCCAATATCAGATATGTCTATGTCCTGGGAAATGTTCTTGTTACTTACAACCTCATGCTAATCGCATTAGCCTACGTTAGCTCAAGGGACACCGATCCCGAAGAAGGTTTTATTAACAAACTTGTGTTCCATCCATAAATAGAAATAAAAATGGTTAAATTTACAAGCCCAGTTGGTTTAGTCATGGAAAAACACAGGAACCTTCCCACTAGCCATGATTGGCTAAGATAATGTATGGGCTGGACATGCCGGGAGATGAGTTTAGATTGTTCTGCCATGTAGCATGCTTCTGTCTGTAACGTGAGCTGCTCAGTATGTGTTGACAGTCCTTTCTTACCACGTCATTTTTTTTACGTTTGAAAGTTAGCCATAGAGAACTACAAAAGCATTGCTACTTTTCTCAATAACCCTGAATTTAGCGGGCACTTTCGACAGATCAGTAGGAAAAAGTGATTGGCTACTTTTTGCACACGCCACGGTTAGTGTGGACCGGCGTGACTTGACATGAAGCCGGCCAAACCAGATTTAGCTACAAACAAAACTGAGTTAAATGGTTACAGTTTTCCGTTACGCCTTCCTCCATGTATACGGGTAAGAGTCTAGCTACATTTTCCAGATAAGTTTCTAATTTGGGCAGAAAGTCATTTTATTGCAAATTAAAGCATACTGTTAGTTAGCTAGCAAACATTGGGTTGCTGGCTTGCTAGCTAACATTAGGTGTATAATCTGTGTAGTAATATTATTAGAATCAGAAAACCATTTGCATTGCATGTTATAGCCTAATATTAGCTAGTTAACATTGAACCTAGTTGGTTAGATTTAGCTACCTACAGATTGCTAGTAGGTTGAGTTGGGGTTATGCCAGTTCGTTGTTTAGCTAGCTAGCTACACGTCTAAACAAGAGACTTCACTTCGGCTGAATTATTACATGACCCATCAAATTAGCCAGGTATGTCTGGGGGTGATTACGGCAATTTATTGTATTTCATGAACATGTGTAGATGTCTAGAAAATAGTGTCCCATCCACTTAGCAAGATGTGGCTGAGGGCTGGTTATAGCATTTATTTCACATGACCCATCAACTTGGACAAGTGTGTCGGGTAATCGTCATCTAATAACAATTAAATATTTATAACATATTTTTATCTGGACACTTTGTTTTTGATATTTCTACTATGCAAGTACTATCACTGTAGCGTTTATACCTTTTATATGACAAATAAACATTGATTTTATGTGATATAGCATTTGTTTACCACATGGCCTCACATGTGAATCCTTAAAGAGATGGGTGGGACTATAGCTTAAGAGGGTGTGAATAATGCTGAACGGGTGTAGACAAAGCAAAGCTCTCAAGTAGGTATGCCAAAACATTCAAGGGCCATTTTCTTAGAAGTTTATCAACTTTCAAAGCAGAATTACTTTCCCATTGTTCCTCAACTGCAGTGCATTTTCTGAGTCTCTACTTTTATCCAATGTAAAAAACAACAAAATTTTGCTACCTAAGACCGAATCGAGGTGGTCAGTCATATATTATTATCATCGTTGGCCCAAACTAAGCCTTTCTTCAACAATTTAAGATATTACATCACGTCGCTGACAAACAAAACATCTATGGAAATCAAAGTCTTATGAAACAAACCAATACAACTTTACCTGACAAGGTAACACATCCTTTAACACAAGTCCAGAAGGGTGGAACAGCGTTCTACAGGTGTCATGTATACACAGGGAGTCAGGAAGCAGGAGCAGAAGGAGAGTTGAATTACAAAGATGCAAGGCAAATGGGGGAAAAAATCTAGAGCCGCGTACTGAACATGAAAGCAAACTAATACTGCCTGATTACTGAGGGCTAAATAAAGGGAAGGTAATCAAGGTGATGATGAAGTCCAGGTGTGAATAATAAATCGGGGACCAGGTGTGTGTAATGATGGGGACCAGGTGTGTGTAACGATGAAGTACAGGTGTGTGTAATGATGGGGACCAGGTGTATAATGGTGGGAGGAGGAGTGTGTAATGATGGGGACCATGTGTGTGTAATGATGACGTCCAGGTGTGTGTAATGATGGGGACCAGGTGTGTGTAATGATGATGTCCAGGTGTGTGTAATGATGGGAACCAGGTGTGTGTAATGATGGCGCCCAGGTGTGTGTAATGATGGGAACCAGGTGTGTGTAATGATGACGTCCAGGTGTGTGTAATGATGGGAACCAGGTGTGTGTAATGATGACGTCCAGGTGTGTGTAATGACGAAGTACAGGTGTGTGTAATGATGGGAACCAGGTGTGTAATGGTGGGAGGAGGTGTAATGATGGGGACCAGGTGTGTGTAATAATGGGACCAGGTGTGTAATGAATGGGAGGAGGTGTGTGTAATGATGGGAACCAGGTGTGTGTAATAATGGAACCAGGTGTGTAATGGTGGGAGGAGGTGTGTGTAATTATGGGGACCAGGTATGTAATAATGGGACCAGGTGTGTAATGATGGGACCAGGTGTGTAATGAATGGGAGGAGGTGTGTGTAATGATGGGAACCAGGTGTGTGTAATGATGGGGACCAGGTGTGTAATGCTGGGAGGAGGTGTGTGTAATGATGGGAACCAGGTGTGTAATGGTGGGAGGAGGTGTGTGTAATGATGGGAACCAGGTGTGTGTAATGATGGAACCAGGTGTGTGTAATGATGGGGACCAGGTGTGTAATAATGCTTGCCAGGGCCGGTGATTAGTAGACCAGCAACGTTGAGCGCTGGAGAGAGGGGGTAGGCGTGACAGCAGGGTCAACACTGTAGCCTGGTCCCAGTAGGCGTGACAGCAGGGTCAACACTGTAGCCTGGTCCCAGTAGGCGTGACAGCAGGGTCAACACTGTAGCCTGATCCCAGTTGGCATGACAGCACAAACAGATCCAGGACCAGGCTAACTACACCTTGTGTTGGGAGAACACATCATATTCATTTGATTCACACATTGCAATACACCTTTCCCTACGAAAACAACATGACAGACAATGATTCCTCACCATACAGTACATATCTAGTCATATCAGGATAACAGAGGGAGAACATCCCAACAGTATCAATGGGTTCCAAGTCGTTAGCTGCCTGTTAGAGGGGCTCTCAGATCCCCTCACAGTATCAAGACACATATTCATATGCATCTAAGAGTAGGATCAGGATCCCATGTCCATGCAATCCTATTCATTACGGCAAAACTGATCCTAGATCAACACTCCTACTCTGAGACGCTTTGTGAATAATTTGATGGGATCTGGGCTGCAACTGTGATGACTGCCCCTCCTAATATGAACAACAACAGACTCCAGAACAGCCTGATGACTACACTACCAGGTCCTGAAGACTCAGCTCACGACCAGGGGGCTGTCTGGGTTCCTTACCGAGTCACCACGATGCCTGCCCTACATCCACTTTCTCTAAAACAGAGTCATTTCCCTGTAATTTCTCTATATGTATTCCAGCCAGTGATTTCTCTGTGACAAACTGCAAAGAAACCTACCTAGCAGCATCTCCCTCATAGCACCTCCATAGCACTTGCTGTAACACTATCTGTCTGTGAAGAACACCATGGCAGGCAAGGTTATTTATAGCACTGTGTCCATGGGGTGTTAAACGAGTGTGCCCCAGCAATACAAGTATGTTGCTTTGTGGTTGAATGGTTTAAATAAGATAAAAATGAGAACAAACTCACCCCCCCCCCCCCAAAAATGAAAACTCACTAAACTGACATTCACACTCTCAAATCAAATCAAATCAAATCCCTGGAGGGGGTGCGTCACCTGAGTTGGTTGAGTCACTGATGTGGTCATCCTGTCTGGGTTGGCGCCCCTCCCCCCCCTTGGGTTGTGCCGTGGCAGAGGTCTTTGTGGGCTATACTCAGCCTTGTCTCAGGATGGTAAGTTGGTGGTTGAAGATATCCCTCTAGTGTTGTGGGGGCTGTGCTTTGGCAAAGTGGGTGGGGTTATATCCTTCCTGTTTGGCCCTGTCCGGGGGTGTCCTCGGATGGGGCCACAGTGTCTCCTGACCCCTCCTGTCTCAGCCTCCAGTATTTATGCTGCAGTAGTTTATGTGTCGGGGGGCTAGGGTCAGTTTGTTATATCTGGAGTACTTCTCCTGTCCTATTCGGTGTCCTGTGTGAATCTAAGTGTGCATTCTCTAATTCTCTCCTTCTCTCTTTCTCTCTCTCGGAGGACCTGAGCCCTAGGACCATGCCCCAGGACTACCTGACATGATGACTCCTTGCTGTCCCCAGTCCACCTGGCTGTGCTGCTGCTCCAGTTTCAACTGTTCTGCCTTATTATTATTCGACCATGCTGGTCATTTATGAACATTTGAACATCTTGGCCATGTTCTGTTATAATCTCCACCCGGCACAGCCAGAAGAGGACTGGCCATCCCACATATGCTCTCTCTAATTCTCTCTTTCTTTCTCTCTCTCGGAGGACCTGAGCCATAGGACCATGCCCCAGGAATACCTGACATGATGACTCCTTGCTGTCCCCAGTCCACCTGACTGTGCTGCTGCTCCAGTTTCAACTATTCTGCCTTATTATTATTCGACCATGCTGGTCATTTATGAACATTTGAACATCTTGACCATGTTTTGTTATAATCTCCACCCGGCACAGCCAGAAGAGGACTGGCCACCCCACATAGCCTGGTTCCTCTCTAGGTTTCTTCCTAGGTTTTGGCCTTTCTAGGGAGTTTTTCCTAGCCACCGTGCTTCTACACCTGCATTGCTTGCTGTTTGGGGTTTTAGGCTGGGTTTCTGGTAGCACTTTGAGATATCAGCTGATGTACGAAGGGCTATATAAATAAATTTGATTTGATTTGATTTGACATTCACACTCTCCCCCTCAACCCTCCCTTCTCTCTCTCTCCACTCATTCCTATCTCCCTCCACTCACTCTCTCCTCATCCTTCTCCCCTCTCCCTTCACTCTATTCCCTCATCCCTCTCTCCCTCCCTATCCCTCATCCGTCTCCCTCCCTTCACACGCTCCCCTCATCCCTCCCCCCACTCCCTCCCTTCACACTCCCCTCATTCCTCTCTCCCTCCCTCCACACTCCTTCATCCCTCTATCCCTCTATAGCCAACTATTCCACCATGAGAGACAGGCCCTCTATCTAGCCAACTATCCCACCATGAGAGACAGGCCCTCTATCTAGCCAACTATCCCACCATGAGAGACAGGCCCTCTACCTAACCAACTATTCCACCATGAGAGACAGGTCCTCTACCTAACCAACTATTCCACCATGAGAGACAGGCCCTCTATCTAGCCAACTATCCCACCATGAGAGACCGGCCCTCTATCTAGCCAACTATCCCACCATGAGAGACAGGCCCTCTACCTAACTGACTATTCCACCATGAGAGACCGGTCAGGCCCTCTACCTAACCAACTATCCCATCGTGAGAGACAGTGATGGAGTAGGAAATAAAGAGTCATTTAACGGTGCATGATGAGGTCATGATGGAAGAGACATTTAAAGCTGGATGAAGAGGTCATGATGGAAGAGTCATTTAAAGCTGGATGAAGAGGTCATGGTGGAAGAGTCATAGCTGGATGAAGAGGTCATGATGGAAGAGTCATTTAAAGCTGGATGAAGAGGTCATGGTGGAAGAGTCATAGCTGGATGAAGAGGTCATGATGGAAGAGTCATTTAAAGCTGGATGAAGAGGTCATGATGGAAGAGTCATTTAAAGCTGGATGAAGAGGTCATGATGGAAGAGTCATTTAAAACTGGATGAAGAGGTCATGATGGAAGAGTCATTTAAAGCTGGATGAAGAGGTCATGGTGGAAGAGTCATAGCTGGATGAAGAGGTCATGATGGAAGAGTCATTTAAAGCTGGATGAAGAGGTCATGGTGGAAGAGTCATTTAAAGCTGGATGAAGAGGTCATGGATAGACAGTTTTTGGGACAGGAATCTCCTGAGTGTTTGAAAGATGAATGATGGTAGTTTACCGGACTGCTAAAGACCCAGACTGTTCCTCAATTCATCATGTCTTTATCTCATGGAACTACCCTCTCTACTTCTTGGTCTTCAGAGATTCACTTTCACAGGTGAGAAACAGGCCCAGTGTGGAGCCTGGGACATGTTTAACACCTCAGTACAGAGTAGCACAGCAACTCATTCACACCACAGTTCCACTGTGTTAAAACAACTAATTCACACCATTGTACCAGAGTGGTAAAACAACTCATTCGCACTAGAGGTCTTCATGGGTCCAAAAAGTTGGACCCATACCGAAATGGACCTGGGGCTTTTCCACCAGGACCCGAGGACAATTAGACCCGATCCGATCAAAGTGAGGGAAGCAGCAGAAAAGTCATTTTTGTTTGTTTTTTGTTGTTGTTTTTTTTGTTTGAATTTTACCCCTTTTTCTCCCCAATTTCGTGGTATCCAATTGTTGTAGTAGCTACTATCTTGTCTCATCGCTACAACTCCCGTACGGGCTCGGGAGAGACGAAGGTTGAAAGTCATGCGTCCTCCGATACACAACCCAACCAAGCCACACTGCTTCTTAAACACAGCGCCATCCAACCCGGAAGCCAGCCGCACCAATGTGTCGGAGGAAACACTGTGCACCTGGCAACCTTGGTTAGCGCGCACTGCGCCCGGCCCACCACAGGCGTCGCTGGTGCGCGATGAGACAAGGATTTCCCTACCGGCCAAACCCTCCCTAACCCGGACGACGGTAGGCCAATTGTGCGTCGCCCCACGGACCTCCCGGTCGCGGCCGGTTACGACAGAGCCTGGGCGCGAGCCCAGAGTCTCTGGTGGCACAGCTGGCGCTGCAGTACAGCGCCCCTAAGTCATTTTTTAAGCTACTTTATTGACTGGAGCTGATAAAACACGAGGGAAGGGAGATATGTTCCGCTCTACCAGGAGGGGGATGGGCCGTACTGTGAGTGACATGGGTAGCAGGCAGGCAGATATGAGACACAGCAACCAACCAACCAAGCCGACTCATTACTAGTAGCTGCCATAGCTAGGTTATTCATCATCCAATATGATTATGTAGTACCTCTATTGATTGTATCAAACCGGGGGAAGCTAGTTAAGCGTGCTAACGTTGGCTAGCTAGGCTAATTGAGGCTGCAGTGCATGCCCCAAAGCAGCCCGCCCCAAGCCCCAAAGCCGCCCGCCCCAAGCCCCAAAGCCGCCCGCACCAAGCCCCAAAGCAGCCCGCCCCAAGACCCAAAGCCCATGATTCCACCTGCAATCTAAATTCACACTTCCTCCTCAGCTGCCTGGCAAACATTGCTGGGGCAACGGCAGCATCTGCGGCCTCTACAGAGAGGGCAGTGTACGGTGGGTAGGAAGAGGACGCTATCTGGGTGTTAGACTGGGCAGAGGATGGGCCAGGGGGCTTGTTAAGACACAGACGGCCATTGGCCAGACAGCCCTCCAACCAACTGCCCACTGATGTAGCATTGTGATCGACATCAATATCATCACCAGCACCAGAGACCCACCTCAACCAACTGT
>NC_048582.1:65536978-65671978 GCF_013265735.2 Oncorhynchus mykiss
CTTCAGTGAGTCATATGATTGAGTGTAGTCTGGCCCAGGAGTGTGAAGGTGAACGGAAAGGCTCTGGAGCAACGAACCACCCTTGCTGTCTCTGCCTGGCCGTTCCCCTCTTTCCGCTGGGATTTTCTGCCTCTGACCCTATTACAGGGGCTGAGTCACTGGCTTACTGGTGCTCTTTCATACCGTCCCTGGGAGGGGTGCGTCACTTGAGTGGCTTGAGTCACTGATGTGATCTTCCTGTCTGGGTTGGCCGTGGCGGAGATCTTTGTGGGCTATACTCGGCCTTGTCTCAGGATGCTAAGTAAGTTGGTGGTTGAAGATATCCCTCTAGTGGTGTGGGGGCTGTGCTTTGGCAAAGTGGGTGGGGTTATATCCTGCCTGTTTGGCCTTGTCCGGGGGTATCATTGGATGGGGCCACAGTGTCTCCTGACCCCTCCTGTCTCAGCCTCCAGTATTTATGCTGCAGTAGTTTATATGTCGAGGGGCTTGGGTCAGTTTGTTATATCTGGAGTACTTCTCCTGTCCTATCCGGTGTCCTGTGTGAATTTAAGTATGCTCTCTCTAATTCTCTCTTTCTTTCTCTTTCTCTCTCTCGGAGGACCTGAGCCTAGGACCATGCCTCAGGACTGCCTGACATAATGACTCCTTGCTGTCCCCAGTCCACCTGGCTGTGCTGCTGCTCCAGTTTCAACTGTTCTGCCTGTGATTATTATTATTTGACCATGCTGGTCATTTATGAACATTTGAACATCTTGGCCATGTTCTGTTATAATCTCCACCCGGCACAGCCAGAAGAGGACTGGCCACACCCCACATAGCCTGGTTCCTCTCTAGGTTTCTTCCTAGGTTCCTGCCTTTCTAGGGAGTTTTTCCTAGCCACCGTGCTTCTACACCTGCATTGCTTGCTGTTTGGGGTTTTAGGCTGGGTGTCTGTACAGCTATATAAATCAATTTGATTTGAGAGAGAGAGAGACTTTACTTTTGTATATTATCTACTTCACTTGCTTTGGCAATGTTAACATAGGTTTCCCAAGCTAATAAAGCCCATTGAATTGATTTGAGAGAGAGAGATGGAGGAGGAGGAGGAGGAGAGAGGGAAGAAGAGGAATGTAAGAAGACAGTAAACCAGACAGCCTGTCTTCATTGGAGTCACATAGAGAATTCACCTGTTTTTCCACTAATACTGATGACATTGACCCAGATTGAAACAGCTCTACTCTCTCACTGAGACACACACACACACACACACACACTACATAATAAGCATCAATGTTTGTCTTGGGGGCAGAGAGAAGCAGACTGGTAACACGATTGCTCCAATGACTCACTCTCAGACCAAACCTTTCTCCACAGCCACGTGAGAAGAGGCCTGACTGGGGGATGACTCTAGTGGTCTTGGGACTGACTTCTTGGCAGAAGGGATTGATGAAAAGAGAGCGAGAGGGAGTGGAAAAATAACTTGTTTGTACTGTCATCTGCTGCTCTGCTCCTCCTCCTCGCACACATTTGTATCCCTATCCCAAGATGGCATAGCAGTTCAGACTTATTTTTGTCCTCGTCCTGTCGTGTCCCGTATATATATATATTTACAACTTTTTTTTCACATACATTTTTAATTTTCCAAAAACTCATCTTCAGAACACTCTCCTGCAATCCGCTTCACCAATTTATATTTATATAAAAAAGTATTATTTACCTCAGATCTGTAATCCTCCGAGAGGCTAGCCAGAAATTAGCCAGAAGCTAGCCGGGAGCTAGCCAGAAGCTGGTCCAGAAGCTACTCTGAAGCTGGTTCAGAAGCTAGTTCAGAAGCTAGTTAGCTTATTTACTGGCTAATCGTTAGTACTCAGTTAACCACGGTTTGTGGTCATCGGCTGTCCTTTGGCTCGAGAATCTATTGCCAGTTTTGTATGGCGCGGTGCAGCGCAGCGCGGCTCGGAACGGAACATACCGGACCAATTTTTCTCTCCATGTCCCTGGATTTCGGCCGCTGGCTCTGGACATCCATACCTGGATCTCACAGCTAGCTAGCTGCTATCCTTGTGACTATCGGCTTTCGTCGATTCCGGAGCTAACATCAATTGTTCCGGAGCTAGCCAGCTGAAGAGTTCCATCAATCACTCCTGGGCTGCAGTCACCTATCCGGACCCGTTTTGCTGCCTACGCGGAGCCCCACCGGGCCTTCACAGCTGGACTGCCGACGTTGTCTACCCGAGGGAATTGTCCGGCTGGCTCCTCCGGCGCAACATTGCCTGGGCGCCCATCTGCGGCCTGCTAGCCGTTGGCTATCTTATCGGCTGCTATCTGAATAGAAAATCGGACAATTTTTTTAAAATTTGTATTTATTTATTTATTTTTCTT
This sequence comes from Oncorhynchus mykiss, assembly GCF_013265735.2. Lineage (NCBI taxonomy): Eukaryota > Metazoa > Chordata > Actinopteri > Salmoniformes > Salmonidae > Oncorhynchus > Oncorhynchus mykiss. The sequence goes on from NC_048582.1 coordinate 65,539,340, forward strand.
CTTGGGCCTCTATAACTATATCTATTGTTTTTATTTTTGTTGTTGTTGTGTGATTTGGATTAATCCCCTCTACCACACGGAAACCCACTAATCTACTGACGGAACGCAAGAGTTGGCTAATAACAGACCTCCATCCTATGCTAGCTTGCTCCTATGCTAGCTTGCTACCGATTTAGCTGTCTAAATCGCCGTGACCCCCAACCCAACCTCTCCACTCACTGGACCCTTTTGATCACTCGACTGAGCATGCCTCTCCTTAATGTCAATATGCCTTGTCCATTGCTGTTCTAGTTAGTGTTTATTGGCTTATTTCACTGTAGAGCCTCTAGTCCTGCTCATTATACCTTATCCAACCTATTAGTTCCACCATCCACACATGCAATGACATCTCCTGGTTTCAATGATGTTTCTAGAGACAATATCTCTTTCTTCATCACTCAATACCTAGGTTTACCTCCACTGTATTCACATCCTAACTTACCTTTGTCTGTACATTATACCTTGATGCTATTTTATCGCCCCCAGAAACCTCCTTTTACTCTCTGTTCCAGACGTTCTAAACGACCAATTCTTATTGCTTTTAGCCGCACCCTTATTCTACTCCTACTCTGTTCCTCTGGCGATGTAGAGGTGAATCCAGGCCCTGCAGTGCCTAGCTCCACTCCTATTCCCCAGGCGCTCTCTTTTGATGACTTCTGTAATCGTAATAGCCTTGGTTTCATGCATGTTAACATTAGAAGCCTCCTCCCTAAGTTTGTTCTATTCACTGCTTTAGCACAACCCGGATGTTCTAGCTGTGTCTGAATCCTGGCTTAGGAAGACCACCAAAAATTCAGACATTTTAATTCCAAACTACAACATTTTCAGACAAGATAGAACTGCCAAAGGGGGCGGTGTTGCAATCTACTGCAAAGATAGCCTGCAGAGTTCTGTCCTACTATCCAGGTCTGTACCCAAACAATTTGAACTTCTACTTTTAAAAATCCACCTCTCTAAAAACAAGTCTCTCACCGTTGCCGCCTGCTATAGACCACCCTCTGCCCCCAGCTGTGCTCTGGACACCATATGTGAACTGATTGCCCCCCATCTATCTTCAGAGCTTGTGCTGCTAGGCGACCTAAACTGGAACATGCTTAACACCCCAGCCATCCTACAATCTAAACTTGATGCTCTCAACCTCACACAAATTATCAATGAACCTACCAGGTACCTCCCCAAAGCCTTAAACACGGGCACCCTCATAGATATCATCCTAACCAACATGCCCTCTAAATACACCTCTGCTGTTTTCAACCAAGATCTCAGCGATCACTGCCTCATTGCCTGCATCCGTAATGGGTCAGCGGTCAAACGACCTCCACTCATCACTGTAAAACGCTCCCTGAAACACTTCAGCGAGCAGGCCTTTCTAATCGACCTGGCCGGGGTATCCTGGAAGGATATTGATCTCATCCCGTCAGTAGAGGATGCCTGGATATTTTTTTTTATTTTTTTTAAATAAACATGCCCCATTCAAGAAATTTAGAACCAGGAACAGATATAGCCCTTGGTTCTCCCCAGACCTGACTGCCCTTAACCAACACAAAAACATCCTATGGCGTTCTGCATTAGCATCGAACAGCCCCCGTGATATGCAGCTGTTCAGGGAAGCTAGAAACCATTATACACAGGCAGTTAGAAAAGCCAAGGCTAGCTTTTTCAAGCAGAAATTTGCTTCCTGCAACACTAACTCAAAAAAGTTCTGGGACACTGTAAAGTCCATGGAGAATAAGAACCCCTCCTCCCAGCTGCCCACTGCACTGAAGATAGGAAACACTGATAAACCACTGATAAATCCACCATAATTGAGAATTTCAATAAGCATTTTTCTACGGCTGGCCATGCTTTCCACCTGGCTACTCCTACCCCGGTCAACAGCACTGCACCCCCCACAACAACTCGCCCAAGCCTTCCCCATTTCTCCTTCTCCCAAATCTGCTCAGCTGATGTTCTGAATGAGCTGCAAAATCGAGACCCCTACAAATCAGCCGGGCTAGACAATCTGGACCCTTTCTTTCTAAAATTATCTGCCAAAATTGTTGCCACCCCTATTACTAGCCTGTTCAACCTCTCTTTCGTGTCATCTGAGATTCCCAAAGATTGGAAAGCAGCTGCGGTCATCCCCCTCTTCAAAGGGGGTGACACTCTTGACCCAAACTGCTACAGACCTATATCTATCCTACCATGCCTTTCTAAGGTCTTCGAAAGCCAAGTCAACAAACAGATTACCGACCATTTCGAATCTCACCATACCTTCTCTGCTATGCAATCTGGTTTCAGAGCTGGTCATGGGTGCACCTCAGCCACGCTCAAGGTCCTAAATGATATCTTAACCGCCATCGATAAGAAACATTACTGTGCCATCCTACCAATCCTCGACTTTGGCGATGTCATTTATAAAATAGCTTCCAATACCCTACTCAACAAATTGGATGCAGTCTATCACAGTGCAATCCGTTTTGTCACCAAAGCCCCATATACTACCCACCATTGCGACCTGTACGCTCTTGTTGGCTGGCCCTCGCTTCATACTCGTCGCCAAACCCACTGGCTCCATGTCATCTACAAGACCCCCAAGCCCTCGACTCAAAATCTCCAATTCTCTCTTTTGATGAGAACCTGTAGGGGTCATGACCCCTAGATGGTGGGAAAGAAAGGCACAGAGGGGTCACGCAGGCAGTTGGACCAACTGATTAGCCTTTCTCAATGGCCACCGCTCTAACTCTCTCTTCGGCGCCCGCTGCTTCGATCAGCAGCAAGAGACAGACCGCTGCTGGTGTGAGCCCCGTGTCACTGACTGACCGACTCCCTCGCCCAACACAAACCCAGACCCATAGACAACACCAGGAGCGTGTCTCTCATTAAAAAACACACAAACACACACACATAAAAATCCTCCAAAACACAGCCTGGTACAGCTACCGACCAGCTGACTGTGGTCCTATAAGCCTCTCCCAGTCTCTATCTATATTGTGAGAAATGGCAGAAGATACCAGTATATTAATGAGGTGGCAGGCTACTGCACAGACAAGACTGATCCTGTATCCCACACAGACATCAATGTGTGATGTTAAAAACATATGACTGATAATCATGGGCTAATGGGACATGAGGAATTTGTAACTACAGTACATGAGGTGATATTTGGACAGTGTAAATGACGATTCAGAGGTTAGCACTAAAAACGAACATTTCACATTACAATGAGAAGAAGTAGGAGTAAGGTCTCTGGTGTTTTTAACCTCTATGGGATCGGTGCCCCCCCCCACGGGACAGTTGAGCTAACGTACACTAATGTGATTAGCATGACATTTTAAGTAACAAGAACATTTACCAGGACATAGACATATCTGATATGGGCAGAAAGCTTAAATTCTTGTTAATCTAACTGCACTGTCCAATTTACACTAGTTGTTACAGTGAAAGAATATCATGCTATTGTTTGAGGAGAGTGCACTATTATGAACTTGAATATGTATTAATAAACCAATTAGGCACATTTGGGCAGTCTTGATACAACATTTTGAACAGAAATGCAATGGTTCATTGGATCAGTCTCAAACTTTGCATGTACACTGCCATCTAGTGGCCAAAATCTAAATTGTGCCTAGATTCCTAAGTCATATATTGGCCTTTCTCTTGCATTTCAAAGATGAAAAAAAAAAAAAAGATATATACTTATTTTTTTCTTCTGTTATCTTTTACCAGATGTAATGTGTTATATTCTCATGCATTAATATCCACATTTTCACAAACGTCAAAGTGTTTCCTTTCAAATGGTATCAATTATATGCATATCCTTGCTTCAGGTCCTGAGCTACAGGCAGTACGATTTGGACATGTAATTTTAGACGAATATTGGAAAAAAAGGGGCCAATCCTTTAAATCAGTATGGCCCTGACTGGATTTGAAGATTAAGATTTAGGAATCCAATCAATTTGGGATGGGTGCTGTTAGAGACTGCTGGAAGACCATAGGCTTAGTGGAGAGACTGCTGGCCGGGCCTCAAAAACTGCCTGTTGGGGTGCAGGGTGATGTTGCCCCTCGACGCTGATCGGAGGCCCCTAGACGCTGATCTGAGGTCAGTTTTGGTCAGTTTTGGTTCAAATGGTTCAGGTCAGGATTGGGAGAGGGAAAGCTGATCCTAAACACAACCTGAACACTGGAGGGCCATGAAAATCAGTCTGACAATAACAAATGATTATACATTTAAATATGGCAGTTATTAATGCCACGAATCTGATTCAAAACTATGACAGAGACAAATGCCATTATGAATCAGACATCAGATTCAGACTTATCAATATAAACTTTAGAATTAAGGTCTGAGAAAAAATAAATAAATATATATATATATATATATATACATATAAACACACACATTTTTACCCCTTTTTTCTCCCAATTTCCTGATATCCAATTGGTAGTTACAGTCTCGTTCCATCACTGCAACTCTCCTACGGACTCAGGAGAAGCGAAGGTCAAAAGCCGTGCGTCCTCCGAGACACGACCCTGCCAAGACGCTTCTTTACACACTGCTCACTTAACCTGGATGCCAGCCGCACCAATGGGTCGGAGGAAACACTGTACACCTGGCGACCGAGGTCAGCTTGCAGGCGCCCGGCCTGCCAGAAGGAGTCGCTAGAGCACGATGGGACAAGACAATCCCGGCAGGCCAAACCCTCCTTTAACCCTGACTACGCTGGGCCAATTGTGCGCCACCTCATGTATCTCCCAGTCACAGCCGGCTGTGATACAGCCTAGGATCAAACCCGGGTCTGTAGTGACACCTCAAGCACTGCAATTTATTTTATTACTATTTTACCTTTATTTAACTGGACAAGTCAGTTAAGAACAAATTCTTATTTACAATGACGGCCTAGGAACAGTGGGTTAACTGCCTTGTTCGGGGGCAGAACGACAGATTTTTACCTTGTCAGCTCTGGGATTCGATCTAGCATCCTTTCGGTTACTGGCCCAACACTCTAACCACTAGGCTACTTGCTGCAATGCAGTGCCTTAGACTCAGGAGGTCCCTGAGAGAAGTTTTTAATTAAGTTTGACATTGATACCCCATTTACGCTATCCTGCTGACCCCAACCAAACCGTGCTGACTGTGGTATTTTCTTTACACATTGTCCTGATCAGCTTTTCAGGTTTCAGCAACTATGGTGAATTCCTAACCAGGCCAGCTCAGTACAACTTGTCTTGAAACAGTTGGCTAGTGTGAAAAGCCCTGGAAGAGCTGTAGTCTAAACCAATCACAGTCTCAACACAATCCCAGTCTCAATCCTTGTTCAGGCTGGTTTGATCATGCTAACACAATCCCAGTCTCAATCCTTGTTCAGGCTGGTTTGACCATGCTAACACAATCCCAGTCTCAAGCCTTGTTCAAGCTGGTTTGATCATGCTAACACAATCCCAGTCTCAATCCTTGTTCAAGCTGGTTTGACCATGCTAACGCAATCCCAGTCTCAGTCCTTGTTCAAGCTGGTTTGATCATGTTAACACAATCCCAGCCTCAATCCTTGTTCAGGCTGGTTTGACCATGCTAACACAATCCCAGTCTCAATCCTTGTTCAGGCTGGTTTGACCATGCTAACACAATCCCAGTCTCAGGCCTTGTTCAAGCTGGTTTGACCATGCTAACACAATCCCAGTGTCAAACCTTGTTCAGGGAGGTTTGATCATGCTAACACATGTCGTCACTGACTACAGTGAATGCTTAACCAGGCCAGCCCAGTGCAGCTTGGTCTTACCGAACCCGACACCCCCTGACCGTGGCCACTGACCGTGTGAAGTGGTCGATGAGCGTTCCCACCAGCTCCCCGATGCGGTCCTGGTCGGGGCACAGCTCCCCTCTCTGGATGTAGAGAAGAACATCATCCTGGGAGGACGTGTGTAGCGCCACCATCTGGTCAACGCCTGCAGTGACACTCAGGCCTGTTATCTGGGTGAGTAGAAAGAGGTAAGCTACACTCACACACACACACACAGGTTCACACTCAGACACATACATGCACACAGAGCAGTGATGTAGTGGTAACACTTCCTGGTACAGTCACAGGTATATAACTCCCTCCCAGGCAACATTTCTGTTTCCACTCTTCATGGCAGTAGGTAGCCTAGCGGTTAGCGAATTGGGTACAGTCACAGGACATAGAAGACTGGGTTGAGCAGGAGCTCCCCTCCCCTAGGGGTGGGAGAGCCAAGCAATCAGAGGTGGCAGAACAGAGTGCTTGGGTTGGGGTGTAGGATTTGAGCATAGCCTGAAGGTAGGGAGGGGCAGTTCCTCTTGAGCTTAGACTGGAAGCCAGTGGAGCTTACGGAGCGGCGGGGTGCCATGGGAGAACTTAGGAAGGTCGAACACCAGGAGGGCTGCGGCATTCTGGATAAGTTGCAGGGTTTTATATCGGTCTAGTACTTTACGCTCTCTATCCATGCTGCACGTGTGTGTGTGTGTGTGTGTGTGTGTGTGTGTGTGTGTGTGTGTGTGTGTGTGTGTGTGTGTGTGTGTGTGTATTAGGGGAGATTAGGTCATGATGAGTGAACCAGTCAGATTTAAACAGAGAGAGAGACAGACAGAGACAGAGAGAGAGAAAGTGTACACACGTGTGAGAGAAAGAGACAGTCGGGTTGGTGCTAAACCTCTTACAGCTGGCTGGATGAATACAAGCAAACATAACACAGGTTAATCCTACAACCAAACAGCCTAGACGTTACTGTGCTGCCTATGACCCTGTAGTGTCAGGCCTGTCAAGGCTGGAACAATGGGACTAGGACATCCTGTCCTATCTCTCCTGGCCTGCACTACATAAGACAGGGCTGACCCTGAGCTACATGACCTAGTCCCTGTCATACCTTAACACACAGCGTGGCATCAAGGTGTGCACCCTATTCCCTTATGGTTCTCCATAGGGCTCTGGTCAAAAGTAGTGCGGTTTATAGGGAATCGGCTGCCATTTGGGACACAGCCACAGACATGGCACAGAATAGTGCAGAGCTAAATAGTCTCGTCCCGGTCATAAGATAACACACAGTACAATATCATAGTCTAAGTACAGAACAGTGATGGAGGAGGTGGTATTATACTGTAGTTGAACGTCATGCTTAACAGTGATGAGGTGGTATTATTCTGCAGTTGGGCGTCATGCTTAACAGTGATGAGATGGTACTATACTGTAGTTGGGCGTCATGATTAACAGTGATGAGGTGGTACTATACTGTAGTTGGACGTCATGATTAACAGTGATGAGGTGGTACTATACTGTAGTTGGACGTCATGATTAACAGTGATGAGGTGGTACTATACTGTAGTTGGACGTCATGCTTAACAGTGATGAGGTGGTACCATACTGTAGTTGGGCGTCATGGTTAACAGTGATGAGGTGGTACTATACTGTAGTTGGGCGTCATGGTTAACAGTGATGAGGTGGTACTATACTGTAGTTGGGCGTCATGGTTAACAGTGATGAGGTGGTACTATACTGTAGTTGGGCGTCATGGTTAACAGTGATGAGGTGGTACTATACTGTAGTTGGACGTCATGATTAACAGTGATGAGGTGGTGCTATACTGTAGTTGGTCGTCAGAGTAGTAGAGATTGAATCCTACAGCCTCTTTCAATGCTAGGCCATGATGAGTTACTGTACAGTACCATGACAACTATTGGTTATATTTACTTCACCATTATTTTAGCAGTACACTGTAACTACACTGTAACTACACTGTAATGTTGTGAATCACACAGCAGTTGTGAGCTACTCTCACTTTAAACCAAAATGTGTGTTCAGCTATCCTGTCATTCAGTGATTTATAGTACATAACCTTACTTTTCAGCCATACTATAGTAAAACAAAGTGATATTGCTCTGGATAACTTCATAACTCAACTGTTTCTTCCCACGGTATGGCTGTGCTTTATGTTCAGCTGTGTTGGTTGTGTTCTATCCTAACTGGTGTTCAGCTGTGTTGGTTGTGTTCTATCCTAACTGGTGTTCAGCTGTGTTGGTTGTGTTCTATCCTAACTGATGTTCAGCTGTGTTGGTTGTGTTCTATCCTAACTGGTGTTCAGCTGTGTTGGTTGTGTTCTATCCTAACTGGTGTTCAGCTGTGTTGGTTGTGTTCTATCCTAACTGGTGTTCAGCTGTGTCGGTTGTGTTCTATCCTAACTGGTGTTCAGCTGTGTTGGTTGTGTTCTATCCTAACTGGTGTTCAGCTGTGTTGGTTGTGTTCTATCCAAACTGGTGTTCAGCTGTGTTGGTTGTGTTCTATCCTAACTGGTGTTCAGCTGTGTTTGTTGTGTTCTATCCTAACTGGTGTTCAGCTGTGTTGGTTGTGTTCTATCCTAACTGGTGTTCAGCTGTGTTGGTTGTGTTCTATCCTAACTGGTGTTCAGCTGTGTTGGTTGTGTTCTATCCTAACTGGTGTTCAGCTGTGTTGGCTGTGTTCTATCCTAACTGGTGTTCAGCTGTGTTGGTTGTGTTCTATCCTAACTGGTGTTCAGCTGTGTTGGTTGTGTTATATCCTAACTGGTGTTCAGCTGTGTTGGTTGTGTTCTATCCTAACTGGTGTTCAGCTGTGTTGGTTGTGTCCTATCCTAACTGGTGTTCAGCTGTGTTGGTTGTGTTCTATCCTAACTGGTGTTCAGCTGCTCATTATGTAATACTGTATAATTAACTGCCTTGTTACCTCCACCTACAGTGTGTTCTGTAACATGGACAGCTTCAGAGTAAAACACACTGTGTGTACAGTAAGTACCGTGGCCCTCTGACTGTCAATGCAGCACAACACACATCTGTGGAGCATCGTACTGCTCCCCTCCATCATCAGGACCAAGAAATGTAGATCAGACACCTCACACTTTCTCCCGTCTGCCTCCCTCCCTACCTCCTTCCCTCACTCCTCCCCCTTCCCCTACTCCCTCCTTCCTGTTCTCCCCCTCCTTCGCACCCTCCCTCCCCACTCTCCCCCCTTCCCCCTCCCCTCCCACTCTCCCCCCTCCTTCCTAATCTCCTTCTTTTCCTCCCACCCTCCTTCCCAATCTCCCTCCTTCCTTACCCCACTCATTCCCACTCTCCCTCCTTTCCTCCCCCCTCTCCCTATTTTCTCCCCCCCCCCTCCTTTCCACTCTCCCTCCCTCCCCCTTCCCACTCTCCCTCAATTCCTCCCTCCTCTCCCTCCTTCCCCCCCTCTACCATCCTTTCCTCCCCCCCTCTCTCTCCTTTCCTCCCCCTCCTTCCCAATCTCCCTCCTTTCCTCCCCCTCCTTCCCAATCTCCCTCATTTCCCCCCCTACCTCTCCCTCCTTTGCACCCCCCCCTCCCCACCTCTCCCTCCTTCGCACTCTCCCTACCCCATCCTTTCCTCCCCCCTCTCTCCTTCCTTTGCTCACCCCACTCCCTCCTTCCCGCTCGCCCCCTCCTTCGCACCCTCCCTCCCCACTCTCCCTCCTCCCCCCTCCCCTCCCACTCTCCCCCTCGTTTCCTCCCCCCTACCTCCCCCTCCTTTGCTCCCCCCACTCCCTCCTTTGCTCCCCCCACTCCCTCCTTTGCTCCCCCCACTCCCTCCTTCGCTCCCCCCTTCCCCCACTCCCTCCTTCCCACTCTCCCCCTCCTTCGCAGCCTCCCTCCCCACTCTCCCTCCTTCCCCCTCCCACTCTCCCCCCTTCCCCCTCCCCTCCCACTCTCCCCCCTCCTTTCCCCTCTCCCTGCTTCCCTCAACCTCTGTTCTGGGTCACTAATTCACACAGACAGACAGAGGCCATTGATCATGAGTACATCCCAAACAGCACCTTATTCCCTACATAGTGGATCCTGGTCAAAAGTAGTGCACTATACATGGAAAAGAGTGCCATTTTGGGCGTATCCCATGTCTGTAAGTAATACCCAGTCAACGGATGTAGGTGGATGTAAAGAGGTAACTCACGGGCTGGAGTAAGGTGGCTTTCACTGGACGGGACACACATGAAGAGTATACTCACCACTTCTAGAGGCAGTCTTTTCAACACTTTAAACTGTTTTTTGGGGTCCAGTTTGTAGATATGTTTGTCTGTGATCAGCAAAGCTCGGTCTGAGCTTTTATTGAATCTGTTCATCTGAGAGAGAGAGAGAGAGAGAGAGAGAGAGAGAGAGAGAGAGAGAGAGAGAGAAAGATATGTTTTTATTTTGCTCTACAATGGCATCTTTAATGTAGAAATCAGAACTATCATGGATCAAACCAGCCAAAAACAGAAACCAGGACAGATACGTGAACACAAAAAGTCCAAGTCTGGATCTGAAGTTAAAGGTTTTTCCAAAGAGGGAAAAAGAGAGAGACAAAAAGCAACTGAAACTCCTCTTGGCAGTACAATAGGCTACGTTTTCATTCCTTCCTACAGAATCCAGAGAAGATGACCTGGTTGTTGTCATACCTTCCTACAGAATCCAGAGAAGATAACCTGGTTGTTGTCATGCCTTCCTTCAGAATCCAGAGAAGATGACCTGGTTGTATTCATACCTTCCTACAGAATCCAGACAAAATGACCTGGTTGTATTCATACCTTCCTACAGAATCCAGAGAAGATAACCTGGTTGTTGTCATGCCTTCCTTCAGAATCCAGAGAAGATGACCTGGTTGTATTCATACCTTCCTACAGAATCCAGACAAAATGACCTGGTTGTATTCATTCCTTCCTACAGAATCCAGAGAAGATAACCTGGTTGTTTTCATACCTTCCTACAGAATCCAGACAAAATGACCTGGTTGTATTCATACCTTCCTACAGAATCCAGAGAAGATAACCTGGTTGTTTTCATACCTTCCTACAGAATCCAGACAAAATGACCTGGTTGTATTCATACCTTCCTACAGAATCCAGAGAAGATAACCTGGTTGTATTCATACCTTCCTACAGAATCCAGAGAAGATAACCTGGTTGTTGTCATGCCTTCCTTCAGAATCCAGACAAAATGACCTGGTTGTATTCATACCTTCCTACAGAATCCAGAGAAGATGACCTGGTTGTATTCATACCTTCCTACAGAATCCAGAGAAGATAACCTGGTTGTTGTCATGCCTTCCTTCAGAATCCAGACAAAATGACCTGGTTGTATTCATACCTTCCTACAGAATCCAGAGAAGATAACCTGGTTGTTTTCATACCTTCCTACAGAATCCAGAGAAGATGACCTGGTTGTATTCATACCTTCCTACAGAATCCAGAGAAGATAACCTGGTTGTTGTCATGCCTTCCTTCAGAATCCAGACAAAATGACCTGGTTGTATTCATACCTTCCTACAGAATCCAGAGAAGATAACCTGGTTGTTGTCATGCCTTCCTTCAGAATCCAGAGAAGATGACCTGGTTGTATTCATACCTTCCTACAGAATCCAGAGAAGATGACCTGGTTGTATTCATACCTTCCTACAGAATCCAGAGAAGATGACCTGGTTGTATTCATACCTTCCTACAGAATCCAGAGAAGATAACCTGGTTGTATTCATACCTTCCTACAGAATCCAGAGAAGATGACCTGGTTGTACTCGTCTTTGTTCCTGAGCTCTTGGGAGAAAAGTATGAAGTTGGAGCTGCTTTGATGACTGTCCCTCACCTGGAATCAAAGACACACATGTAAGCTTGTGATATCAGGACGGTCTAACAAGAATAACATTACATGGCCCCGTCTGCCTGCTGCCAGCTGGATAGCATCTCCTCATTAACCAGAACACTGTTCATATAACCTTTCCCAGCCTCTTTCAAACTTATATCAATGATTTTCTGAGACGAGCAGATCAACCACCACAGCACGATATAAATTATATTAGACACTGACTTTGAGGTGAATTCAGAGATGGGTCACGGTTTTTATGGCCGTCTAGTTGTCCTGTACAAGGCTTTTACCCACATAAGTTTGCGGTAAATGTGAATCTTTATATGAATTTTAAGAAATAGCAATATGTAAAAGGATACCATCTAAAGCTCTGTTATTACAGACAATACCTCACCACAGGCTCATGAGAACATTCAGAGATTTAAGATAGGAATGAACTGCATAACAGTATTTCACATTCTGAAGGTTATACGGTGCATTGGGAAAGTATTCAGACCCTTTGACTTTTTCCACATTTTGTTACGTTACAGCCTTATTCTAAAATAGATTAAATAAAACAATTACCTCATAAATCTATACACAATACCCCATAATGACAAAGTAAAAACAGGTTTTTAGAAATTTTAGCAAATATATTAAAAATAAAGGCCAGAAATAACTTATTTACATAAGTATTCAGACCCTTTGCTATGAAACTTGAAATTGAGCTCAGGTGCATCCTGTTTCCATTGATCATTCTTGAGATGTTTCTACAACTTAATTGGAGTCCACCAGTGGTAAATTCAATTGACTGGACATGATTTGGAAAGACACACACCTGTCTATTTATGGTCCCACAGTTGACAGTGCATGTCAGAGCAAAAACCAAGCCATGAGGTTGAAGGAACTGTCCGATGAGATCCGAGACAGTATTGTGTCTAGGCACAGATCAGGGGAAGGTTACCAAAATAATTCTGCAGCATTGAAGGTCCCCAAGAACACAGAGGTCTCCATCATACTTAAATGAAAGAACTGGAACCACCAAGACTCTTCCTAGAGCTGGCCACCCGTCCAAACTGAGAAATTGGGGGAGAAGGGCCTTGGTCACACTGACAGAGCTCCAGAGTTCCTCTGTGGCGATGGGAGAATCTCCTAGAAGAACAACCGTCTCTGTAGCACTCCACCAATCAGGCCTTTATGGTAGAGTGGCCAGACGGAAGCCCCTCTTTAGTAAACGACACATGACAGCTCGCTTGGAGTTTGCCAAAAGGCACCTAAAGACTCTGACCATAAGAAACAAGATTCTCTGGTCTGATGAAACCAGCATTGAACTCTTGGCCTGAATGCCAAGCATTACATCTGGAGGAAACTTGGAAACCTGGTGAAGCATGGCGGTTGCAGCATCATGCTGTGGGGATGTTTTTCAGAGGCAGGGACTGGAAGACTAGTCAGGATCGAGTGAAAGATGAATGGAGAAAAGTACAGAGAGATCCTTGATAAAAACCTGCTCCAGAACACTCAGAACCTCAGACTGGGGCGAAGGTTCATCTTCCAACAGGACAATGACCCTAAGCATACAGCCAAGACAACGCAGCAGTGGCTTAGGAACAAGTCTCTGAATGTCCTTAAGTGATCCAGCCAGAGCCCGGAATTGAAACTGATCAAACATCTCTGAAGAGACATGAAAATAGCTGTGCAGCAACGCTCGCCATCCAACCCGACAGAGCTTGAGAGGATCTGCAGAGAAGAATTGGAGAAACTCCCTAAATACAGGTGTGCCAAGTTTTTCCTATTTTGTTGCATAACAACCTGTAACTTAAATTTATTTTTATTTGGATTTCATGGAATGGACAAACACAAAGTAGTCCAAATTGGTGAAGTGAAAAAAAATTACTTAAAAAAAAGTTACAAGATAAAAAACTGAAAAGTGGTGCGTGCATACATTATGTATTCACCCCCTTTGCTATGAAGCCCCTCAATAAGATCTGGTGCAACCAATTACCTTCAGAAGTCACATAGTTAGTTAAATAAAGTACACCTGTGTGCAATCTAAGTGTCAAATTATTTGTCACATGATCTCAGTATATATATATATATATATGGGGGCCTTTCAGACAGGTGTGTGTGTGTGTACATATATATATGTACACACACACCTGTTCTGAAAGGCCCCAGAGTCTGCTACAACACTAAGCAAGGGGCACCACCAAGCAAGTGGCATCATGAAAACCAAGGAGCTCTCCAAACAGATCAGGGACAAAGTTGTGGAGAAGTACAGATCAGGGTTGGGTTATAAAACAATATATCAGGAACTGAACATCCCACAGAGCACCATTAAATCCACTATTAAAAAATGGAAAGAATTTGGCACCAAAACAAACCTGCCAAGAGAGAACCGCCCATTATTTATTATTTGTAAATAAACCTGTTTTTGCTTTTTCAATATGGGGTATTGTGTGTAGATTGAGGATTGTATTTTATTTTAATAAGACTGTAACGTAACAAAATGTGGAAAAAGTCAAGGGGTCTAAATACTTTCCCGAATGCCCTGTATATAGTGAATGTACAAGTATGTCTGGAATATGGATGTGTTGAATCGTCTGAAGTGTAAACCAATGGATTGACCATGATAGACTCAGCTTGACCTGATGCAAGGGTCAATGAGATGATGAGATAGAGGTGTAGATAATTGAAAGCAGGAGATTGGGACGTTTGAGATGGATCATACACAGTTAAGCCTTTGTTGGCTCAGGATATGACATGGGAGGAGGGTGGAGGGGGGGGGGGGGGGGGCAGAAGAGGGTTGAATAAGGTTCTAGGATACGTCTCAAATGGTACCCTATTCCCTATATAGTGCACTACTTTTGACTAGGACCCATTGGACTCTGGTCAAAAGTAGTGCACTATTTAGGGAATAGGGTGCCATTTGGTACGCAACCCTAGTCACAAGCCACTAGAAGACCAACTGACTGCCTCATTGACTGATTAACATGACCAGCCGTTGTCACGGTACCCAGAGGGGTCTGCCATGGCTCCAACGACCAAACGTAATTGTGTTAACCCTTTAACGAGTCGTGAGTGAGACCCATTAGAATGGGACTGATTGTGACTGCTTTTGACTCAGCCAACCACAATCTGATGGCTTTGTGGTTCATCACACGCGTTCCTTCTTGCCTGCGATGGATGCTTCCGGAATGATGTCATTGTGTCTCCCCTTATGATGTACTGTATACTGGTCTGGGTCAGGGTGAGTGTGTGTATGGTGTTGTGTTGTTGTTTCAACATGCGCTCTAGATTTGGTGAAAGTTTACCTCTTCAGTTTATGTGACATACAGTAGATACTCATTCCATTCATCAGGATTTTAGACCAATCAAGACAATGACTAAAATGACATAAACAAGGCTTGAGGGTTGAAAGTAATCTTATGTGAGAAGTCTGATTAGAATTTTGTCCCTCATGTAGGAGGGCCAAACAATATTTTTGAAACTGAGTGAAAGTACTGAACATACATGGCCGTGCTGTGTGAGTGACTCACATTAGCCAGGTAGTCTCTCTCCCAGGATCGACCACAGCCCCAGTCCTTCCTCTCCCCATTCAGGGCCCCCAGAGCAGCCACCTTGGCCCGTATCTCCCCCATGTCAGACGGTGGGATGTTCTTCACTATCTGCCTCGCACGCCATCTTGGGACAAACAATGTAAAACACAGAATATATCAAAGATGTTGCAGAGAAAATTTATTTAGGTTATTCCTTTTCATGGTTTATGTGAGTACCTTTTGAATTCTACAAAGATGATCTATATATATATATATATATATATATATATATATTGGGCTCCCGGGTGGCGCAGCGGTCTACCGGACTGCATCTCAGTGCTAGAGGCATCACTACAGACCTTGGTTAGATTCAGAGCTGTATCACAACCGGCAATGATTGGGAGCTCCATAGGGCGGAGCACAATTGGCCCAGCGTCGTCCGTGTTTGGGTTATGCCGGGGTAGACCGTCAATGTAAATAAGAATTTGTTCATAACGGACTTGCCTAGTTAAATGAAATAAAATATATGTTTATATATAAAGATTGTCTATATACAGTGTATTCAGACCCCTTGACTTTTTCCACATTTTGTTATGTTACAGGCTTATTCTAAAATTGATTAAATAAAAAATGTTCCTCATCAGTCTACACACAGTACCCCATAATGACATCACAATACCCCATAATGACATCACAATACCCCATAATGACATCACAATACCCCATAATGACATCACAGTACCCCATAATGACAAAGCAAAAACAGGTTTTTAGAAATGTTTGTAAATGTATTAAAAATGAAAAAATGAAATATAAAATTCTCTACAGATCCTCAGTCCCTGCTGCTGAAAAACATCCCCACAGCATGATGCTGCCACCGCCATGCTTCACCGTAGGGATGATTTGAGGTTTCCTCCAGACGTGACACTTGGCATTCAGGCCAAAGAGTTCCATCTTGGTTTCACCAGACCAGAGAACCTTGTTTCCCTTCTGGCAAACTCCAAGCAGGGTGGCTTCCGTCTGGCCACTACCATAAATGCCTGATTTGGAGAAGTGCTGCAGAGTTGGTTGTCCTTCTGGAAGGTTCTCCCATCTACACAGAGGAACTCTGAAGCTCTTTCAGAGTGACCATGGGGTTCTTGGTCACCTCCCTGACCAAGGCCCTTATCCCCCGATTGCTCAGTTTGGCCAGTCGGCCAGCTCTAGGAAAAGTGTTGGTGGTTCCTAACTTCTTCCATTTAGGAATGATGGAAGCCATTGTGTTCTTGGGGACCTTCAATGCTGCCCACATTTTTTGGTACCCTTCCCCAGGTCTGTGCCTCGACACAATCCTGTCTCAGAGCTCTATGTACAATTCCTTTAACCTCATGGCTTGGTTTTTGTCAACTGTGGTACCTTATATAGACAGATGTGTGCCTTTCCAAATCATGTCCAATCAATTTAATTGACCCCCAGGTGGACTCCAATCATATTGTAGAAACATCTCAAGGATGATCAGTGGAAACAGGATGCACCTGAGCTCAATTTCTAAACTCACAGCAAAGGTTCTGAATATCAATGTAAATAAGGTATTTCTGTTTTTGAAAATGTCTTAAAAACTTTTTTCACTTTGTCATTATGGGGTATCATGTCTTAGATTGCTGAGTATTTTTTCTTATTTAATCAATTTTAGAATAAAGCTGTAATGGAACAAAATATGGAAAAAGTCAAGGTGTCTGAATACTTCCCGGAGGCCCGTGTATATGGTATATAAAGATGGTCTGATGTTTTGTATCTGTCTATAGTGAAGAAGTATGACAAAACGTAAACGCAGACTCCTTCCACACACACGCGCACACACACACACACACACACACGCACGCACGCACGCACGCACGCGCGCACACACACACACACACACACACACACACACACACACACACACACACACACACACACACACACACACACACACACACACACACACACACACACACACACACACACACACACACACACACACACGCGCACACACACGCACACACACACACACACACACACACACACACACACACACACACACACACACACACACACACACACACGCACACACACATACACACACACACACACACACACACACACACACACACACACACACACACACACGCGCACACACACACGCAAGCACGCACAAGTACACACACACACACACACACACACACACACACACACACGCGCACACACACACACACGCACAAGTACACACACACACACACACACACACGCGCACACACACACACGCGCACACACAAGTACACACACACACACACACACACGCGCACACACACACGCAAGCACGCACAAGTACACACACACACACACACACACACACACACACACACACACACACACACACACACACACACACACACACACACACACACACACACACACGCGCACACACACACACACACACACACACACACACACACACACACACACACACACACACGCACACACACACGCAAGCACGCACAAGTACACACACACACACACACACACACACACACACACACACACACACACACACACACGCGCACACACACACGCACAAGTACACACACACACACACACACACACACGCGCACACACACACACGCGCACACACAAGTACACACACACACACACACACACGCGCACACACACACGCAAGCACGCACAAGTACACACACACACACACACACACGCGCACACACACACGCAAGCACGCACAAGTACACACACACACACCAATGACAGCCTCTCTTACTGTAGTTAGGATGAACTTTGATGTCCCAAGGGGGAAATTGTTTTAAGACACACAGTACTGATGTATATAAAATGGACACTGTACATTACACACTCAGCTTCGGCACATTCTATTTATCTGTGTGGGGGTTACCATGGGGACTGACTGACCTGCGGTGCAGCTTCTGCGTGATGCTGTGGAATTGTGTGAGGGCTGCTGGTGGTGTGGGCCACTCCACGCTTTTCCCATAGTCAGCCATGCTGCACACGCTGGCGAAGCGTCGCTCCACCTCCCAGAAGTGGACCTTGACCTTGTAACGCTTGTAGCAGCCCATGATGGCAAAGATGGCGCGCATCCGCCGGCAACGCATCCTCGCCAGCGCCCCGCGCCACACCTGGTGGAGGGAGGGAGGGAGGGAGGGAGGGAGGGAGGGAGGTTATAGAATGGAAACATGTTCAAATGTACAAGAGGTCCCCCTCACAAGCTATCATATTGAAGTGGTGAGTTGAGAAAAAGGTGCTAAAAACACTACAGTACAAGAGTCAAGATACTCAAAAACACTACAGTACATGAGTCAAGATACTCAAAAACACTACAGTACATGAGTCAAGACACAAAAAAACTACAGTAAATGAGTCAAGATACTCAAAAACACTACAGTACATGAGTCAAGATACTCAAAAACACTACAGTACATGAGTCAAGATACTCAAAAACACTACAGTACATGAGTCAAGATACTCAAAAACACTACAGTACATGAGTCAAGATACTCAAAAACACTACAGTACATGAGTCAAGACACAAAAAAACTACAGTACATGAGTCAAGACACTCAAAAACACTACAGTACAAGAGTCAAGACACTCAAAAACACTACAGTACATGAGTCAAGACACTCAACAACACTACACTACATGAGTCAAGACACTCAAAAACACTACAGTACATGAGTCAAGACACTCAAAAACACTACAGTACATGAGTCAAGACACTCAAAAACACGACAGTACATCAGTCAAGACACTCAAAAACACGACAGTACATCAGTCAAGACACTCAAAAACACTACAGTACATGAGTCAAGACACTCAAAAACACTACAGTACATGAGTCAAGACACTCAAAAACACTACAGTACATGAGTCAAGACACTCAAAAACACTACAGTACATGAGTCAAGACACTCAAAAACACTACAGTACATGAGTCAAGACACTCAAAAACACTACAGTACATGAGTCACTAGGGAGAAAGAAGGGTGTCAGGCAGATTAGCAGTCAACACTTCAGGGGCCCAAATGGCACCCTATTCCATGTATAGTGCACTATGGGTTCTGGTCAAAAGTAGTGGACTATATAGGTAATAGGGTGCCATTTGGGAAAAATCGAAGTCTTTCCAGAGACCGTCAGGGCTTCTTTTCCACTTAGAGAAGCGCCTCGGCTGCAGATTGACCCGGATGAATCTCTTCCCAAAAGGCAACCTATTCCCTATATACAGTAGTGTACTGAACTATATGGCTCTGGTAAAAAAAAATAGTGCACCATATAGGGAATAGGGTGTTATTTGGGACTCAATCCCTGGAGTGGGTCACAGAGAGAAAAGCAGGGTATTTATTTCACAATTGCAGAGAAAGAAGAGGAGAAAAAAATGATAAATTAAATGTTATGTAATGATGGTTCTGATTGCATTCATTATCCCAGTTATTGAAATCAGAGCTTTCTCCACTTGACTAGGCAGATTAATTAATCACATTGGGTAGAATATGGTTTCGTCCAAAATGGCACCATATTCCCTACATAGCGCACTACTTACTCAAAAGTAGCGCACTAGATAGGGAATTGTGTGCCATTTGGGATTCGACCTATGACTGGGACCCAAATCATTGTCGAGCTGAAGACAAATGAAAGGCAGAGAGGTCTTAGTAGGAGGCTGCTGCTGTGTGGTTCAGATTGTGACGGCAAACTGTCGATGGGGTTTTAATTAGGACTAGCTGCAAACAGGAAAAAGGACATTCTCATCTAAGTAGCTTAAAATCCAGGATAAAAGCCATAGTATTAACTGTAGAGTCACTGAGAACAAGGGTTTGTTCAGTAGGAACAAACAGAAGAAAACATTTGAAACAGAAAATGAAAATGAGCTTTCTCACTGGACAGATCCAGAAGAGGTATTACATCCTTTGCTTCAGAAAATGTTCTCCTGCTTTGTCTCTACTGAACACGAGCCAGGTTGTAATCTAGACTTCTAGCATCACCACAGCCTCGGGCCGTTAGAAGAGATTACCTTCTGTAGGAAGAGCACCAGGACAGGGACGAGAGCGGCTCTCTCCTGCTCCAGGGTGAAGAGAGACTTTGGCGTTCGCACAAACAGCATGGTATGTCCATACGCGACGTCATCCTGGAAACCATGCTGCGTGACAATAGCCTCCACTGCCTCCCTGTCTGTTCCCATCAGGTGGTTGGGCCAGGTGTTCTCACAGGTCATCTTATACCTACAGGCCACACAGGAGGGGAGAAGAAGACTTTGTGATACAGGAAGTTGTGTTTTTGACATAATATAGGATTGGAGTAGTGTAGTCTCAAGATCTGTGCTTTTACCAACTACAATGCTTATTGGCATGACAACGAGTGACAAGGAGTTGGTATGATAGCACAAACAGACAGGCACTCAGGCTAGGAATCGACATTGGACAGATTCAAACCATTCCATTATACACATGGTTAGAACACAGACAGTCATACAAAGCTTGTTATTCACATAACATGTCCGAATGTCATTGCATTCGTGGACATCGACTTTAATTCCAGAAGAATGACTCATTGTTAACGTAATGCTTTCATCCCAATGACCTCTGACCTCAGGATATGCATGACCTCTGACCTCTGTAGGAAGCGTGTGTAGGCTTGGCGGCAGGCGAACCCTGCTCTCCGCACTCTGACGTTCTCCAGCAGGCCCAGGTACGCCACCTGGTGTTGGCAGCGGGCATCGTCAAACAGCGCGGGAGACTTTATATCATTTGGCTTAATACAGCGAACGTAGTACGGCTCCTGCAACACACAGAGTGGTGGAACAGTCGTACGGTGGTCATATAGTGTACATAATGTAATATTGGTAGGTAGCCAGTAGTTAAGAGTGTTGGGGCAGTAACTGAAAGGTTGCTGGTTCGAATCCCTGAACCAGCAAGGTGGAAAATATCTATCATTGATATAATAGGTTTCTTCATGGTTTTTGCCTTTCTAGGGAATTTTTCCGAGCCACCGTGCTTCTACACCTGCATTGCTTGCTGTTTGGGGGTTTTAGGCTGGGTTTCTGTACAGCACTTTGAGATATCAGCTGACGTACGAAGGGCTATATAAATACATTTGATTTGATTTGATTTGATTGAGCAAGGTAGTTATCCCCCAACAACAACTGCTCCCCAGATGTCAATTAAGGCAGCCCCCCCCCCCCCCACACACACACACACACACACCTCTCTGATTCAGAGGGGTCGGGTTAAATGTGGAAGACACATTGTCGTTGAAGGCATTCCGTTGTACAACTGACTAGGTATCTCCCCTTAACAGTCATAATATGATATGTTATATTATACTCTACTCGGGACGGCGCTTCCACACTCACAAATAGACAAGTCCAAAAGCAATTGAGTGTCAGACAGGAGAGAGACTAGTTGGCTCGGGTAGACAACTTTCTAGAGATCAGACTGTACTGTACTCAGAGGTGCATAACCATGCCATAGAAGACTCCATATGCCTTGTGAAATTATGCAGAAATACATCCCAAGCAACATCTATCTATTAGAATATCAATGCATCATTAAACTCTAGCTCTGCCAAACTCACAGTGACTGTGATACAGTGAGAAACTATTCAACTTTGAAAATGTCATATTATAATACTAAAGCTTTTAGTGCACAGACAGTGGTTATGACCCAAATTACACCCTATTTCCTATGTAGTGCACCACGTTGTACCAGAGCCCTATGGGAACAGGGGGCCATTTGAGAGGCAACCATTATCTGTTTTCTCTGTTTTTAAGTGTTCTGTTATTTGCCTGATTTTTGTATTTGTATTTATTATTCATCCCCATTTGCTGTTGCCAAGGCAGCAGCTTCTCTTCCTGGAATCCAAGCACATGAGTCAGGGAATCCAGGTTGACATAATGTCCAACACATCTTCAAAAGCTGATCACTTAGGTCCTGCTTAGTTTACGTTCATCCATCCGTCATCACTTAGGTCCTGCTTAGTTTACGTCCGTCCATCCGTCATCACTTAGGTCCTGCTTAGTTTACGTTCGTCCATCCGTCATCACTTAGGTCCTGCTTAGTTTACGTTCGTCCATCCGTCATCACTTAGGTCCTGCTTAGTTTACGTTCGTCCATCCGTCATCACTTAGGTCCTGCTTAGTTTACGTTCATCCATCCGTCATCACTTAGGTCCTGCTTAGTTTACGTTCGTCCATCCGTCATCACTTAGGTCCTGCTTAGTTTACGTTCATCCATCCGTCATCACTTAGGTCCTGCTTAGTTTACGTTCATCCATCCGTCATCAATTAGGTCCTGCTTAGTTTACGTTCGTCCATCCGTCATCAATTAGGTCCTGCTTAGTTTACGTTCATCCATCTGTCATCAATTAGGTCCTGCTTAGTTTACGTTCATCCATCCGTCATCAATTAGGTCATGCTTAGTTTACGTTCGTCCATCCGTCATCACTTAGGTCATGCTTAGTTTACGTTCGTCCATCCGTCATCACTTAGGTCATGCTTAGTTTACGTTCGTAAATCCGTCATCAAGTACCAGGGTACCTGGGGGGGTACCCTTGTACCCCCCCAGGGTACCAGCCCAGTCCAGCGACACACAGACAGGCATCGCTACAAGAGCAGGACATCCCAAAAAACAGCAGAAAATGTCATAAAGTCTCAGTCTGTGTGTGCGTGTATGTATGTGTGTGTTGTGTTGCTTCCCTCTCTTCTACTGCTCTGAGCACAGACAGACAGACAGACAGACAGACAGACAGACAGACAGACAGACAGACAGACAGACAGACAGACAGACAGACAGACAGACAGACAGACAGACAGACAGACAGACAGACAGACAGACAGACAGACAGGGATTAATGCCCTACAGAACTAACTCTAGCTCCCAACACAAAGGGCACTTTATTATGTGGTCCCATTCACTTACACACACATTCTCTCTCCATCATAATCCCTGAAAGGTTGTCAGCATCTGATTGACCTCTCAAAAACAGACATTGTTTTATCTTGTCTGACACATAAACGTTATCCATATTTCTAGGAGCCGGTTGATTTGGCCAGCTGTTAGAGTCACAGGTGTGGCTAGTCCACAATGTCCGGAGAGAGAGAGGTAAAGCTCATATTATTATTTAGAACTAGGTCAATGAAAACCATGGAGAGTGATGGAGGAGGGTAAAAACACACGCAGACAAAGAATCGCCTCCGGTGGACTTGATGTTCCTTCCGTTGCCTAGCAACAAGGATATGTCTTCTTTCACCCGAAAAGTTTGGAGGAGAGTTTTTTTTTATTTCACCAAAATCCGATGGTGAAAGCCCAGAAGAACACCAAGTATCTCGCTACTGAAGAATTGCCCTTGTGTTTGTTTGGTTTATTTCAACCAGAAACCAACCATTGAGTAACCAAGCAGCACCAACCTTGCAGCTCAGTTTTTCCACTAGGGCCACAATGGAGTTCTTGAAGAGGGTGGCTGCTGTCAGGGGTCGCTTGGTGACCTCTGTGATGCTCAGCTGACCATCAGGCCACATCTCCTTCATCACAGGGTTGGAACTACAGCACGAGAGAACAGAGAGAGAGAGTGTGGGGGGGTGGTGAGAGAGATGTGAAGAGATACATAGATACAGAGATATAGAGATGGAGGGAGGTTATCAGAACGAACACAGGCTCAAAATAGTGAAAAGGGGGTTTGAACAGCTGAACGAAAGACAGGAGAGAGTACTGAAAAAACAGGATTAAGTAGGAAGGAGAGGAGAGGTGAGGTGAGGAGAGGAGAGGAGAGGAGAGGAGAGGAGAGGAGAGGAGAGGAGAGGAGAGGAGAGGAGAGGAGAGGAGAGGAGAGGAGAGGAGAGGAGAGGAGAGGAGAGGAGGAATTAATTTCCCGAGCTGTCAAGGAGTTTCTAATTTTGTAAAGTGTGTGCGTGTGTGTGTGTGTGAACGAGGCACTGCATTTGACACCTGTTAAACATGAGCCTCTTGAAATCTTGGAAGAGGGGGTCCTTGTTCTTGTCCAAAAAGCCCTCGACGGAGTACCTGAAATAGATAGAGAGAGAGAGATGTAAGAGTGAGAGAAATAGAGTGAGAGAGAGAGCGCGAGCCAGAGAGATAGAGCCAGAGAGATAGAGCCAGAGAGATAGAACCAGAGAGATAGAGATAGAGCCAGAGAGAGCGCGAGCCAGAGAGATAGAGCCAGAGAGATAGAGTCAGAGAGAGCGCGAGCCAGAGAGATAGAGCCAGAGAGAGTGCGAGCCAGAGAGATAGAGCCAGAGAGATAGAGCCAGAGAGAGCGCGAGCCAGAGAGATAGAGCCAGAGAGATAGAGCCAGAGAAAGCGCGAGCCAGAGAGATAGAGCCAGAGAGATAGAGCCAGAGAGAGCGCGAGCCAGAGAGATAGAGCCAGAGAGATAGAGCCAGAGAGAGCGCGAGCCAGAGAGATAGAGCCAGAGAGAGCGCGAGCCAGAGAGATAGAGCCAGAGAGAGTGCGAGCCAGAGAGATAGAGCCAGAGAGATAGAGCCAGAGAGAGCGCGAGCCAGAGAGATAGAGCCAGAGAGATAGAGCCAGAGAGATAGAGCCAGATTGATAGAGCCAGAGAGATAGAGCAAGAGAGATAGCGAGCCAGAGAGATAGCGCCAGAGAGATAGAGCCAGAGAGATAGAGCCAGAGATATAGAGCCAGAGAGAGCGCAAGCCAGAGAGAGCGCGAGCCAGAGAGATAGAGCCAGAAAGATAGAGCCAGAGAGATAGAGCCAGAGAGATAGAGCCAGGAGAGTGTGAGACAGAGAGATAGAGACAGAGAGATAGAGACAGAGAGATAGAGCCAGAGCCAGAGAGATAGAGCCAGAGAGATAGAGCCAGAGAGATAGAGCCAGAGCGATAGAGCCAGAGAGGTAGAGCCAGAGAGATAGAGCCAGAGAGATAGAGCCAGGAGAGTGTGAGACAGAGAGATAGAGACAGAGAGATAGAGACAGAGAGATAGAGACAGAGAGATAGAGCCAGAGCCAGAGAGATAGAGCCAGAGAGATAGAGCCAGAGAGATAGAGCCAGAGCGATAGAGCCAGAGAGGTAGAGCCAGAGAGATAGAGCCAGAGAGATAGAGCCAGAGAGATAGAGCCAGAGAGATAGAGCCAGGAGAGTGCGAGCCAGAGAGATAGAGCCAGAGCCAGAGAGATAGAGCCAGAGAGGTAGAGCCAGAGAGATAGAGCCAGAGAGAGTGCGAGCCAGAGAGATAGAGCCAGAGAGATAGAGCCAGAGAGAGCGCGAGCCAGAGAGATAGAGGCAGAGAGATAGAGCTAAAGAAAGTGCGAGCCAGAGAGATAGAGCCAGAGAGAGCGCGAGCCAGAGAGATAGAGCCAGAGAGATAGAGCCAGAGAGAGCGCGAGCCAGAGAGATAGAGCCAGAGATATAGAGCCAGAGAGAGCGCGAGCCAGAGAGATAGAGCCAGAGAGAGCGCGAGACAGAGAGATAGAGCCAGAGAGATAGAGCCAGAGAGAGCGCGAGCCAAAGAGATAGAGCCAGAGAGAGCTCGAGCCAGAGAGATAGAGCCAGATTGATAGAGCCAGAGAGATAGAGCAAGAGAGATAGCGAGCCAGAGAGATAGAGCCAGAGAGATAGAGCCAGAGAGATAGAGCCAGAGAGAGCGCGAGCCAGAGAGAGCGCGAGCCAGAGAGATAGAGCCAGAGAGATAGAGCCAGAGAGATAGAGCCAGAGAGATAGAGCCAGGAGAGTGTGAGACAGAGAGATAGAGCCAGAGAGATAGAGCCAGATTGATAGATCCAGAGAGATAGAGCCAGATTGATAGAGCCAGAGAGATAGAGCAAGAGAGATAGCGAGCCAGAGAGATAGAGCCAGAGAGATAGAGCCAGAGAGATAGAGCCAGAGAGATAGAGCCAGAGAGAGCGCAAGCCAGAGAGAGCGCGAGCCAGAGAGATAGAGCCAGAAAGATAGAGCCAGAGAGATAGAGCCAGAGAGATAGAGCCAGGAGAGTGTGAGACAGAGAGATAGAGACAGAGAGATAGAGACAGAGAGATAGAGCCAGAGCCAGAGAGATAGAGCCAGAGAGATAGAGCCAGAGAGATAGAGCCAGAGCGATAGAGCCAGAGAGGTAGAGCCAGAGAGATAGAGCCAGAGAGATAGAGCCAGAGAGATAGAGCCAGAGAGATAGAGCCAGGAGAGTGCGAGCCAGAGAGATAGAGCCAGAGAGATAGAGCCAGAGCCAGAGAGATAGAGCCAGAGAGGTAGAGCCAGAGAGATAGAGCCAGAGAGAGTGCGAGCCAGAGAGATAGAGCCAGAGAGATAGAGCCAGAGAGAGCGCGAGCCAGAGAGATAGAGCCAGAGAGATAGAGCTAAAGAAAGTGCGAGCCAGAGAGATAGAGCCAGAGAGAGCGCGAGCCAGAGAGATAGAGCCAGAGAGATAGAGCCAGAGAGAGCGCGAGCCAGAGAGATAGAGCCAGAGATATAGAGCCAGAGAGAGCGCGAGCCAGAGAGATAGAGCCAGAGAGAGCGCGAGACAGAGAGATAGAGCCAGAGAGATAGAGCCAGAGAGAGCGCGAGCCAAAGAGATAGAGCCAGAGAGAGCGCGAGCCAGAGAGATAGAGCCAGATTGATAGAGCCAGAGAGATAGAGCAAGAGAGATAGCGAGCCAGAGAGATAGAGCCAGAGAGATAGAGCCAGAGAGATAGAGCCAGAGAGAGCGCGAGCCAGAGAGAGCGCGAGCCAGAGAGATAGAGCCAGAGAGATAGAGCCAGAGAGATAGAGCCAGAGAGATAGAGCCAGGAGAGTGTGAGACAGAGAGATAGAGCCAGAGAGATAGAGCCAGATTGATAGAGCAAGAGAGATAGCGAGCCAGAGAGATAGCGAGCCAGAGAGATAGAGCCAGAGAGATAGAGCCAGAGAGATAGAGCCAGAGAGATAGAGCCAGAGAGAGCGCAAGCCAGAGAGAGCGCAAGCCAGAGAGATAGAGCCAGAGAGATAGAGCCAGAGAGATAGAGCCAGAGTGATAGAGCCAGGAGAGTGTGAGACAGAGAGATAGAGCCAGAGAGATAGAGCCAGATTGATAGATCCAGAGAGATAGATCCAGAGAGATAGAGCAAGAGAGATAGCGAGCCAGAGAGATAGAGCCAGAGAGATAGAGCCAGAGAGATAGAGCCAGAGAGATAGAGCCAGAGAGATAGAGCCAGAGAGAGCGCAAGCCAGAGAGAGCGCAAGCCAGAGAGATAGAGCCAGAGAGATAGAGCCAGAGAGATAGAGCCAGAGTGATAGAGCCAGGAGAGTGTGAGACAGAGAGATAGAGCCAGAGAGATAGAGCCAGGAGAGTGTGAGACAGAGAGATAGAGCCAGAGAGATAGAGACAGAGAGATAGAGCCAGAGCCAGAGAGATAGAGCCAGAGAGATAGAGCCAGAGAGATAGAGCCAGAGCGATAGAGCCAGAGAGGTAGAGCCAGAGAGATAGAGCCAGGAGAGTGCGAGCCAGAGAGATAGAGCCAGAGAGATAGAGCCAGAGCCAGAGAGATAGAGCCAGAGAGGTAGAGCCAGAGAGAGTGCGAGCCAGAGAGATAGAGCCAGAGAGATAGAGCCAGAGAGAGCGCGAGCCAGAGAGATAGAGCCAGAGAGATAGAGCCAGAGAAAGTGCGAGCCAGAGAGATAGAGCCAGAGAGATAGAGCCAGAGAGAGCGCGAGCCAGAGAGAGCGCGAGCCAGAGAGATAGAGCCAGAGAGAGCGCGAGCCAGAGAGATAGAGCCAGAGACAGCGCGAGCCAGAGAGATAGAGCCAGAGAGAGTGCGAGCCAGAGAGATAGAGCCAGAGAGATAGAGCCAGAGAGAGCGCGAGCCAGAGAGATAGAGCCAGAGATATAGAGCCAGAGAGAGCGCGAGCCAGAGAGATAGAGCCAGAGAGAGCGCGAGACAGAGAGATAGAGCCAGAGAGATAGAGCCAGAGAGAGCGCGAGCCAAAGAGATAGAGCCAGAGAGAGCGCGAGCCAGAGAGATAGAGCCAGATTGATAGAGCCAGAGAGATAGAGCAAGAGAGATAGCGAGCCAGAGAGATAGAGCCACAGAGATAGAGCCAGAGAGATAGAGCCAGAGAGAGCGCGAGCCAGAGAGAGCGCGAGCCAGAGAGATAGAGCCAGAGAGATAGAGCCAGAGAGATAGAGCCAGTGAGATAGAGCCAGGAGAGTGTGAGACAGAGAGATAGAGCCAGAGAGATAGAGACAGAGAGGTAGAGCCAGAGAGATAGAGCCAGAGAGCGACAAAGGGAGGTAATAAAAACGGAAACAGGCTAAAATGTACTCGAGGCCCCTACAACAGAACTTACTGAAGTGGTGAGTTAAAAACACTACAGTACATGAGTCATGACACAACCATAAGTAACACAGAAACAGTACATGAGAGTGGCTATTGAAGAGGTCCTCATTAGTTATCATGTCCCCTCACCTAACGGTAGACTATGCCTGCGTCTCTATGTAGTGCACGACTACTGCCCCATAGTGCACTGCTTTTGACCAGAGCCCTAACACTGCCCCATAGGGATCTGGTCAGAAGTAGTGCACTAACACTACCCCATTGGGATCTGGTCAAAAGTAGTGCACTAACACAGCCCCATAGGGCTCTGGTCAAAAGTAGTGCACTAACACTGCCCCATTGGGATCTGGTCAAAAGTAGTGCACTAACACTGCCCCATAGGGCTCTGGTCAAAAGTAGTGCACTAACACAGCCCCATAGGGCTCTGGTCAAAAGTAGTGCACTAACACAGCCCCATAGGGCTCTGGTCAAAAGTAGTGCACTAACACTGCCCCATAGGGCTCTGGTCAATGTATACTACATTGCCAGCACCATCCCTTCTACACAGATGTAACACTTCTCTCTCAAATGAGTGAGGGAGACTTCAGGCACAAGCTTAGAATGATAGTCCCAGCACATAGTAGGATTGTAAACTTGGCAAACTGACACATTTCAAGGGCTTACATTTGAGAAACAGGAGAACATTGTGTTTTGACAGAGTGAGTTGAACCACGCACCACGATATTTGACACAACTGTGTGGGGACTAGTTAGGAATAAACTAACTTAAAATATGGATGCATGGCGCAACCTGATTACATAAAATGACATGCTGTTTCACTGGATTAGAGCCCCAGATGTGACAGGCTTAACCCTCAAACACACACACACGGCTCCGGCATGGTACTGTGCCTGTCTGTCTCTCCCTGTCTGTCACATCTGGACAGAGAGGCAGATGAAGTGTTAGTATGACAGATGTATTCCTGAGGCTGATGGAGGCTGATTTGCTTGTGTGTGTGTGTGTGTATGTGTGTGTGTGTGTGTGTGTGTGTGTGTGTGTGTGTGTGTGTGTGTCTCAAAACCACCTAACCAGATTCCAGGAACCTCTCTAGAGAGAACACAGTGCTGGCGGCATGGCGTCACACAGTTGCTGCGGATCGGACGGTCCTACATTCATGCTGCGAACAGCTCGTTCCATCTCATCCCAAAGATGCCTCCTGCCTGTTAGCTTGCACCGTTCTTGCCATTCTCCTTTGACCTCTCTCATCAACTGACTGTGTGTTTTCTTGTTTGTCGCACCATTCTCGGTAAACCCTAGACATTGCCGTGGGAGGGACAAAGTAGGTCAGACCTGGGGGAGGGCACGGGATTGGGGGGGGGGGGGGGGGGGGGTGACTGGGACATGGCAGGGTATATTTAGCATGAGTAGGAGGTGGGATGGGGAGGGGAGTGGGATGACGGATGGACGAACGTAAACTAAGCATGACCTAATTGATGACAGATGGATGAACGTAAACTAAGCATGTCCTAATTGATGACAGATGGATGAACGTAAACTAAGCATGACCTAATTGATGACGGATGGACGAACAGAAACTAAGCATGACCTAATTGATGACTGTCACGAGAATTATGTTCTCGATGTTCATAACCCAATTCAATTAAACTACTCGGTCTGCAACCCAGAATTTGTAAGATACTGTTTGAATAAAACAGACAGAGGCCAAGCTAAAATAGTCAAAATGCTTATTCACGAGAGCTCTGGTTCGTTGTACAAAACCATTCACTTTATACTAGCTCCTTACACACGTACTTTCACACACAAACAGTAGGTATCCTACGCACATACTGTCTCACTACCCAGCCGACAGAGATTAGGGAGACCTTGGGACCTTGAGACGTACTTCCTGTCCTCTCCCAAATCTCTAGTCAGGTCGACACCTAATTTTGCTCAGACAGTCATGTGTTTAAGATACTATAAAGATATACCCTAATTCTGACTAAAACTACACTCACAGATATATAATTTCACTGACTACTCAATTTCATACAATTATATGGTTTCAGGGTGGAGTATTCTAATCATTCATTTAAACATATGATGGATGGATGAACATAAACTAAGCATGACCTAAGTGATGACGGATGGATGAACGTAAACTAAGCACGACCTAATTGGTGACGGATGGATGAACGTAAACTAAGCAGGACCTAATTGATGACGGATGGACGAACGTAAACTAAGCATGACCTAATTGATGACGGATGGATGAACGTAAACTAAGCAGGACCTAATTGATGACGGATGGATGAACGTAAACTAAGCATGACCTAATTGGTGACGGATGGATGAACATAAACTAAGCAGGACCTAATTGATGACGGATGGACGAACGTAAACTAAGCAGGACCTAATTGGTGACGGATGGATGAACATAAACTAAGCAGGACCTAATTGGTGACGGATGGATGAACGTAAACTAAGCAGGACCTAATTGATGACGGATGGATGAACATAAACTAAGCATGACCTAATTGATGACGGATGGATGAACGTAAACTAAGCAGGACCTAATTGATGACGAATGGATGAACGTAAACTAAGCATGACCTAATTGGTGACGGATGGATGAACGTAAACTAAGCATGACCTAATTGGTGACGGATGGATGAACGTAAACTAAGCAGGACCTAATTGATGACGGATGGATGAACGTAAACTAAGCAGGACCTAATTGATGACGGATGGATGAACGTAAACTAAGCATGACCTAATTGATGACGGATGGATGAACGTAAACTAAGCATGACCTAATTGGTGACGGATGGATGAACGTAAACTAAGCA
The DNA here is from genome assembly GCF_013265735.2 of Oncorhynchus mykiss. NCBI lineage: Eukaryota > Metazoa > Chordata > Actinopteri > Salmoniformes > Salmonidae > Oncorhynchus > Oncorhynchus mykiss. The sequence goes on from NC_048582.1 coordinate 65,570,625, forward strand.
CGACCTAATTGATGACGGATGGATGAACGTAAACTAAGCATGACCTAATTGGTGACGGATGGATGAACGTAAACTAAGCATGACCTAATTGATGACGGATGGACGAACGTAAACTAAGCATGACCTGATTCATGACGGATGTGTTGGACATTATCTCAACCTGGATTCCCTGACTCATTACTACTGGTCGAGGCTGAGCTACATGACTATTTCTGAGGGGAAATAGTCTTCTCTCTCCCTCCCTCTCTCCCTAAACTTGACGGCAAAATAGATCCTGCAAAACCACAGTGTTAGCCAATGGAAGACCCTGGTACTGGATAAACACACATTGTCAGCCAATGGAAGACCCTGGTACTGGATAACAGTCTGGTCTACTCCCTCGTCTCTCTCTCCCGCCCTCCCTTCCCCTCTGTCTTCCTCAGAAAGACTATGTCCTGCTATTTCTAAAATTGAGGTCAGCACACTTTTTAAATTTAGGTCCTGAAATACTTATGCCAACAGTGATAGCCAACGCACTAGGAACTGGTACTGGGTTGGCTACTTTTTTTGAGATTATAGTAAATTAGATTATAGCAAATGAGATTATGGTAAATGAGATTATAGTAAATGAGATTATAGTAATTGAGATTATAGTAAATTAGATTATAGTAAATGAGATTATAGTAAATGAGATTATAGTAAATTAGATTATAGTAAATGAGATTATGGTAAATGAGATTATAGTAAATGAGATTATGGTAAATGACATTATAGTATTTGAGATTATAGTAAATGAATGAGGTAAAAGCATAGGTAAGAAAGCATGTGACTCACGTGACGTCTCCAGCGTAGTGGCGGATACGGAAATCTCTGTGGAACTCCATGGTCTTGTCTGAGGGCGTGAGCTAAAATGTAGATGACATCATCATAATTATCTGCCCCATCAACATCAATATTGTCATCATTATCATCGTCATTATCTTCGTCATGATCATTATCGTCATAATTATCTTCGAGATTAGCATCATTATTGTTGTCAGTATGATCATTATCAACCTCATTATCTTCATCATCATCATCATCAACGTCATTCCCATCATTATCATCATCACAGTTACTCTGTAATATAGGCTGGCAGAGGGAGATACGATCATATCTTAAAGCCCTCGTACAGTCTTTATATTTAGACTTTTTAAATCATCAGTGTACGTCTAATGAATAACTGTGTTTATTTCATCAAAATAACTCCAAAATATATTTGTAGAATTTATTTCCCTGAGCCTCCTTTGGCCCTGGGAATGATCAGTCCGAACGTGTGGGTGTTATTCATATTCACAAATATGAATAAATTTATACACACAGCCTTGATTGGTTGATAGGATGACATCATGAACTAAGCTCAAAGTTCCAACCCATCTGAACAGGCTGAAATCTGTTTTTTCAAACAGCTTTTACACAAAAAGAGCATTATCATAATTTTCACCATTTCGGAGTGTGGAAATATAATTAAAAACCGAATAGAAATTTTTGTTTTTCACTGCACTAGCCATTTAAATGACACCTCTCTCATACTGTATCTCTCACACAGATCTCTTCAACGAACACAGAAGGAAGAATTTTATAGTACAGTTGGCAGTATGTCGAGCATTTAGACCCACTAGCATTGGATGTTACGGTGTGTCTCAGTGCTTTCAATAAACTCTCGCTGTCTGATGAAGGATAATGAAACTATAAGAGTACAAACAACAGGAAACCCCTGCTCTCTACTGAACATCCAGTGTAACTGCACTAACATCACTAATATCACACCAGTGGGGGTTAAAACCATTCTCTAACCAGCCATTAAGTCCTGATGGGAGAGTTGCAGTATAATGACAGTAAACCAGCCATTGATCCTGATGGGAGAGTTGCAGTATAATGATGACAGTAAACCAGCCATTGATCCTGATGGGAGAGTTGAGGTATAATGACAGTAAACCAGCCATTGATCCTGATGGGAGAGTTGCAGTATAATGATGACAGTAAACCAGCCATTGATCCTGATGGGAGAGTTGCAGTATAATGATGACAGTAAACCAGCCATTGATCCTGATGGGAGAGTTGCAGTATAATGATGACAGTAAACCAGCCATTGATCCTGATGGGAGAGTTGCAGTATAATGATGACAGTAAACCAGCCATTGATCCTGATGGGAGAGTTGCAGTATAATGACAGTAAACCAGCCATTGATCCTGATGGGAGAGTTGCAGTATAATGATGACAGTAAACCAGCCATTGATCCTGATGGGAGAGTTGCAGTATAATGATGACAGTAAACCAGCCATTGATCCTGATGGGAGAGTTGCAGTATAATGACAGTAAACCAGCCATTAAGTCCTGATGGGAGAGTTGCAGTATAATGATGACAGTAAACCAGCCATTGATCCTGATGGGAGAGTTGAGGTATAATGACAGTAAACCAGCCATTGATCCTGATGGGAGAGTTGCAGTATAATGACAGTAAACCAGCCATTGATCCTGATGGGAGAGTTGCAGTATAATGATAGTAAACCAGCCATTGATCCTGATGGGAGAGTTGCAGTATAATGATGACAGTAAACCAGCCATTGATCCTGATGGGAGAGTTGAGGTATAATGACAGTAAACCAGCCATTGATCCTGATGGGAGAGTTGCAGTATAATGATGACAGTAAACCAGCCATTGATCCTGATGGGAGAGTTGAGGTATAATGACAGTAAACCAGCCATTGATCCTGATGGGAGAGTTGCAGTATAATGACAGTAAACCAGCCATTGATCCTGATGGGAGAGTTGCAGTATAATGATAGTAAACCAGCTATTGATCCTGATGGGAGAGTTGCAGTATAATGATGACAGTAAACCAGCCATTGATCCTGATGGGAGAGTTGCAGTATAATGACAGTAAACCAGCCATTAAGTCCTGATGGGAGAGTTGCAGTATAATGATGACAGTAAACCAGCCATTGATCCTGATGGGAGAGTTGCAGTATAATGATGACAGTAAACCAGCCATTGATCCTGATGGGAGAGTTGCAGTATAATGACAGTAAACCAGCCATTGATCCTGATGGGAGAGTTGCAGTATAATAATGACAGTAAACCAGCCATTGATCCTGATGGGAGAGTTGCAGTATAATGATGACAGTAAACCAGCCATTGATCCTGATGGGAGAGTTGCAGTATAATGACAGTAAACCAGCCATTAAGTCCTGATGGGAGAGTTGCAGTATAATGATGACAGTAAACCAGCCATTGATCCTGATGGGAGAGTTGAGGTATAATGACAGTAAACCAGCCATTGATCCTGATGGGAGAGTTGCAGTATAATGACAGTAAACCAGCCATTGATCCTGATGGGAGAGTTGCAGTATAATGATAGTAAACCAGCCATTGATCCTGATGGGAGAGTTGCAGTATAATGATGACAGTAAACCAGCCATTGATCCTGATGGGAGAGTTGAGGTATAATGACAGTAAACCAGCCATTGATCCTGATGGGAGAGTTGCAGTATAATGATGACAGTAAACCAGCCATTGATCCTGATGGGAGAGTTGAGGTATAATGACAGTAAACCAGCCATTGATCCTGATGGGAGAGTTGCAGTATAATGACAGTAAACCAGCCATTGATCCTGATGGGAGAGTTGCAGTATAATGATAGTAAACCAGCTATTGATCCTGATGGGAGAGTTGCAGTATAATGATGACAGTAAACCAGCCATTGATCCTGATGGGAGAGTTGCAGTATAATGACAGTAAACCAGCCATTAAGTCCTGATGGGAGAGTTGCAGTATAATGATGACAGTAAACCAGCCATTGATCCTGATGGGAGAGTTGCAGTATAATGATGACAGTAAACCAGCCATTGATCCTGATGGGAGAGTTGCAGTATAATGATGACAGTAAACCAGCCATTGATCCTGATGGGAGAGTTGCAGTATAATGATGACAGTAAACCAGCCATTGATCCTGATGGGAGAGTTGCAGTATAATGATGACAGTAAACCAGCCATTGATCCTGATGGGAGAGTTGCAGTATAATGATGACAGTAAACCAGCCATTGATCCTGATGGGAGAGTTGAGGTATAATGACAGTAAACCAGCCATTGATCCTGATGGGAGAGTTGCAGTATAATGATGACAATAAACTAGCCATTGATCCTGATGGGAGAGTTGCAGTATAATGACAGTAAACCAGCCATTAAGTCCTGATGGGAGAGTTGCAGTATAATGACAGTTAAACCAGCCATTAAGTCCTGATGGGAGAGTTGCAGTATAATGATAGTTAAACGAGAGAGACATCTTTTATTGAGGTAGATGAAGGATTCTGAACCTCTTAGCATGATTCAAGTTTTGGGGTTTTAGTGTAATTTGCAGAAGGGGTTACTCTTTGGTTAACACGGTAGTTATACAGGGAGGGACACAGTGGTTATATAGGGAGGGACACAGTGGTTATATAGGGAGGGACACAGTGGTTATATAGGGAGGGTCACGGTGGTTATATAGGGAGGGACACTGTGGTTAAATAGGGAGGGACACAGTGGTTATATAGGGAGGGACACGGTGGTTATATAGGGAGGGACACACTGGTTATATAGGGACACGGTGGTTAAATAGGGAGGGACACAGTGGTTATATAGGGAGGGACACAGTGGTTATATAGGGAGGGACACAGTGGTTTTATAGGGAGGGACACGGTGGTTATATAGGGACACGGTGGTTATATAGGGGGGGACACAGTGGTTATATAGGGAGGGACACAGTGGTTATATAGGGAGGGTCACGGTGGTTATATAGGGAGGGACACTGTGGTTATATAGGGAGGGTCACGGTGGTTATATAGGGAGGGACACTGTGGTTATATAGGGAGGGACACGGTGGTTATATAGGGAGGGACACAGTGGTTAAGTAGGGAGGGACACAGTGGTTATATAGGGAGGGACACACTGGTTATATAGGGACACGGTGGTTAAATAGGGAGGGACACAGTGGTTATATAGGGAGGGACACAGTGGTTATATAGGGAGGGACACAGTGGTTATATAGGGAGGGACACGGTGGTTATATAGGGAGGGACACGGTGGTTATATAGGGACAGGGTGGTTATATAGGGACACGGTGGTTATATAGGGGGGGACACAGTGGTTATATAGGGAGAGACACGGTGGTTATATAGGGACACGGTGGTTATATAGGGACACGGTGGTTATATAGGGGGGGACACAGTGGTTATATAGGGAGGGACACAGTGGTTATATAGGGAGGGTCACGGTGGTTATATAGGGAGGGACACTGTGGTTATATAGGGAGGGTCACGGTGGTTATATAGGGAGGGACACTGTGGTTATATAGGGAGGGACACGGTGGTTATATAGGGAGGGACACAGTGGTTAAGTAGGGAGGGACACAGTGGTTATATAGGGAGGGACACACTGGTTATATAGGGACACGGTGGTTAAATAGGGAGGGACACAGTGGTTATATAGGGAGGGACACAGTGGTTATATAGGGAGGGACACAGTGGTTATATAGGGAGGGACACGGTGGTTATATAGGGAGGGACACGGTGGTTATATAGGGACAGGGTGGTTATATAGGGACACGGTGGTTATATAGGGGGGGACACAGTGGTTATATAGGGAGAGACACGGTGGTTATATAGGGAGAGACACGGTGGTTATATAGGGAGGGACACGGTGGTTATATAGGGACACGGTGGTTATATAGGGAGGGACACGGTGGTTATATAGGGAGGGACACGGTGGTTATATAGGGAGGGACACGGTGGTTATATAGGGACACGTTGGTTATATAGGGAGGGACACAGTGATTATATAGGGAGGGACACAGTGGTTATATAGGGAGGGACACAGTGGTTATATAGGGAGGGACACAGTGGTTATATAGGGTGGGACACAGTGGTTATATAGGGAGGGACACAGTGGTTATATAGGGAGGGACACGGTGGTTATATAGGGAGGTACACGGTGGTTATATAGGGAGGGACACAGTGGTTATATAGGGAGGGACACAGTGGTTATATAGGGTGGGACACGGTGGTTATATAGGTAGGGACACGGTGGTTATATAGGTAGGGACACGGTGGTTATATAGGGAGGGACACAGTGGTTATATAGGGAGGGACACAGTGGTTATATAGGGAGGGACACGGTGGTTATATAGGGAGGGACACAGTGGTTATATAGGGAGGGACACAGTGGTTATATAGGGAGGGACACAGTGGTTATATAGGGACACAGTGGTTATATAGGGACACGGTGGTTATATAGGGAGGGACACGTGGTTATATAGGGAGGGACACGGTGGTTATATAGGGAGGGACACGGTGGTTATATAGGGACACTGCGGTTATATAGGGAGGGACACGGTGGTTATATAGGGAGGGACACGGTGGTTATATTGGGAGGGACACAGTGGTTATATAGGGAGGGACACGGTGGTTATATAGGGAGGGACACAGTGGTTATATAGGGAGGGACACAGTGGTTATATAGGGACACAGTGGTTATATAGGGACACGGTGGTTATATAGGGAGGGACACGGTGGTTATATAGGGAGGGACACGGTGGTTATATAGGGAGGGACACGGTGGTTATATAGGGAGGGACACAGTGGTTATATAGGGACACGGTGGTTATATAGGGAGGGACACTGTGGTTATATAGGGAGGGACACGGTGGTTATATAGGGTGGGACACCGTGGTTATTTAGGGAGGGACACGGTGGTTATATAGGGAGGGACACGGTAGTTATATAGGGAGGGACACGGTGGTTATATAGGGACACGGTGGTTATATAGGGACACGGTGGTTATATAGGGAGGGACACAGTGGTTATATAGGGACACGGTGGTTATATAGGGACACGGTGGTTATATAGGGAGGGACACTGTGGTTATATAGGGACACGGTGGTTATATAGGGAGGGACACAGTGGTTATATAGGGAGGGACACGGTGGTTATATAGGGAGGGACACAGTGGTTATATAGGGAGGGACACGGTGGTTATATAGGGTGGGACACCGTGGTTATTTAGGGAGGGACACGGTGGTTATATAGGACACGGTGGTTATATAGGGAGGGACACAGTGGTTATATAGGGAGGGACACGGTGTTTATATAGGGAGGGACACAGTGGTTATATAGGGACACAGTGGTTATATAGGGACACGATGGTTATATAGGGAGGGACACAGTGGTTATATAGGGAGGGACACAGTGGTTATATAGGGAGGGACACGGTGGTTATATAGGGAGGGACACGGTGGTTATATGGGGAGGGACACAGTGGTTATATAGGGATGGACACGGTGGTTAAATAGGGAGGGACACGGTGGTTATATAGGGAGGGACACGGTGGTTATATAGGGAGGGACACGGTGGTTATATAGGGAGGGACACAGTGGTTATATAGGGACACTGTGGTTATATAGGGAGGGACACGGTTGTTATATAGGGACACAGTGGTTATATAGGGACACTGTGGTTATATAGGGAGGGACACAGTGGTTATATAGGAAGAGACACAGTGGTTATATAAGGAGGGACACAGTGGTTATATAGGGAGGGACACAGTGGTTATATAGGGAGGGACACAGTGGTTATATAGGGAGGGACATGGTGGTTAAATAGGGAGGGACACGGTGGTTAAATAGGGAGGGACACGGTGGTTATATAGAGACACTGTGGTTATATAGGGAGGGACACAGTGGTTATATAGGGACACGGTGGTTATATAGGGACACGGTGGTTATATAGGGACACGGTGGTTATATAGGGAGGGACACGGTGGTTAAATAGGGAGGGACACGGTGATTATATAGGGACACGGTGGTTATATAGGGAGGTACACGGTGGTTATATAGGGACACGGTGGTTATATAGGGAGGGACACGTTGGTTATATAGGGACATAGGTGGTTATATAGGGACACGGTGGTTATATAGGGAGGGACACAGTGGTTATATAGGGACACAGTGGTTATATAGGGAGGGACACGGTGGTTATATAGGGAGGGACACAGTGGTTATATAGGGAGAGACACGGTGGTTATATAGGGAGGGACACGGTGGTTATATAGGGAGGGACACAGTGGTTCTATAGGGCCACAGTGGTTATATAGGGACACGGTGGTTATATAGGGAGGGACACGGTGGTTATATAGGGAGAGACACAGTGGTTATATAGGGAGGGACACAGTGGTTATATAGGGAGGGACACAGTGGTTAGATAGGGAGGGACACAGTGGTTATATAGGTAGGCACACGGTGGTAATATAGGGACACGGCGGTTATATAGGGAGGGACACAGTGGTTATATAGGGAGGGACACAGTGGTTATATAGGGAGAGACACGGTGGTTATATAGGGAGGGACACGTGGTTATATAGGGAGGGACACGTTGGTTATATAGGGAGGGACACGGTGGTTATATAGGGAGGGACACGGCAGTTATATAGGGAGGGACACGGTGGTTATATAGGGAGGAAAACTTTGGTTATATAGGGACACAGTGGTTATATAGGGAGGGACACAGTGGTTATATAGGGAGGGACACGGTGGTTATATAGGGAGGGACACGGTGGTTATGTTGGGAGGGACACAGTGGTTATATAGGGAGGGACACAGTGGTTATATAGGGTGGGACACAGTTGTTATATAGGGAGGGACACAGTGGTTATATAGGGAGGGACACAGTGGTTAAATAGGGAGGGACACAGTGGTTATATAGGGAGGGACACAGTGGTTATATAGGGTGGGACACAGTGGATATATAGGGAGGGCCACGGTGGTTATATAGGGAGGGACACGGTGGTTAAATAGGGAGGGACATGGTGGTTATATAGGGAGGGACACAGTGGTTATATAGGGAGGGACACGGTGGTTAAATAGGGAGGGACACGGTGGTTATATAGGGAGGGACACAGTTGTTATATAGGGAGGGACACAGTGGTTATATAGGGACACGGTGGTTATATAGGGAGGGACACGGTGGTTATATAGGGAGGGACACAGTGTTTATATAGGGAGGGACACAGTGGTTATATAGGGAGGGACACTGTGGTTATATAGGGAGGGACACGGTGGTTATATAGGGAGGGACACGGTGGTTATATAGGGACACGGTGGTTATATAGGGAGGGACACGGTGGTTATATAGGGAGGGACACGGTGGTTATATAGGGAGGGACACGGTGGTTATATAGGGAGGGACACAGTGGTTATATAGGGAGGGACACAGTGGTTCTATAGGGCCACAGTGGTTATATAGGGACACGGTGGTTATATAGGGAGGGACACGGTGGTAATATAGGGAGGGACACGGTGGTTATATAGGGAGGGACACGGTGGTTATATAGGGAGGGACACGGTGGTTATATAGGGACACGGTAGTTATATAGGGACACAGTGGTTATATAGGGAGGGACACGGTGGTTTTATAGGGAGGGACACGGTAGCTATATAGGGAGGGACACGGTGGTTATATAGGGAGGGACACGGTGGTTATATAGGGACACGGTGGTTATATAGGGAGGGACACGGTGGTTATATAGGGAGGGACACGGTGGTTATATAGGGACACAGCTGTTATATAGGGAGAGACAGTGGTTATATAGGGAGGGACACAGTGGTTATATAGGGACACAGTGGTTATATAGGGAGGGACACAGTGGTTATATAGGGACACAGTGGTTATATAGGGAGGGACACAGTGGTTATATAGGGACACAGTGGTTATATAGGGAGGGACACGGTGGTTATATAGGGACACAGCTATCGGAAAGAAAAGGAAAGATGGATGTAGTTGTGTTAATTGCATGGCAAGGGAGAATAGAATGTAGTTTATTCTGTTTGAGGCAGTGCTGTTCTGACCCACCTTGCGAGAGGTGTAGTGGGGGTGTTGGCCCAGCTTAACATCCATACTCTCCAGGCAGACGGTGTCTGTCACCTTCCCCACAGAGAGACAGGCCTCGTCCAGCACAGAGATGATGCCTTTATGGGGCTGTTCCACCAGGTCCACGATGATCTGGTTGTTAAAGTAGTCAATCTGGGAACACATGGGGGGAGAGGAACTGTTAAATGTTTATGAATATTGCATGTGCTGGGTGGTGTGTTTGTGGAGTGTGTATGTTTGGAGAGAGAGGGGGTGGGGGGAGAGAGAACAGGGAGAGAAAGACTCTGTGTGTGTGTCAGTCCGTCTGTGTGTGTCAGAGCCCATGCGTTTGCTTGCTTGTGCGTGTACTCCACTCAATTGCAGCCAGATACCCTCTCTCCGGTACTCACATGCTGCCAGATGATACCCTCTCTCCGGTACTCACATGCTGCCAGATTATACCCTCTCTCCGGTACTCACATGCTGCCAGATTATACCCTCTCTCCGGTACTCACATAATTCCAGATGATACCCTCTCTCCGGTACTCACATGCTGCCAGATGATACCCTCTCTCCGGTACTCACATGCTGCCAGATTACACCCTCTCTCCGGTACTCACATGCTGCCAGATTATACCCTCTCTCCGGTACTCACATGCTGCCAGATTATACCCTCACTCCGGTACTCACATGCTGCCAGATGATACCCTCTCTCCGGTACTCACATGCTGCCAGATTATACCCTCACTCCGGTACTCACATGCCACCAGATGATACCCTCTCAAAGGGTACTCACATGCTGCCAGATGATACCCTGTCTCCGGTACTCACATGCTGCCAGATGATACCCTCACTCCGGTACTCACATGCTGCCAGATGATACCCTCACTCCGGTACTCACATGCTGCCAGATGATACCCTCACTCCGGTACTCACATGCTGCCAGATGATACCCTCACTCCGGTACTCACATGCTGCCAGATGATACCCTCTCTCCGGTACTCGTCTTGTTCCTGGCAAAGGATCAGCTGGATGAAGAGCTGCTGCAGCTTCTCATTACAGTAGTTGATGCAGAACTGCTCAAAGCTGAACAACAACGACACACGAACACAGGTGTTAATATGACACAACCGATCATGTAGTCACAGCGTTTTGATGATATAATATATATCATTCATTTCCTAAATGTATAAAATACAGATATTGATAGAACGATACATCGATCTGTTCAAATACTGGAATAACTCACAAGATGGAGAAGGTACATATATCAATACAGATACCGTTACTAACCTGTTGTTGTCGAAGATCTCAAAGCCGTAAATATCCAGCACTCCAATAACTGTGTTTTTCCCATGAAGCACTGGGTTGTAGTCTTTCACCTCAATAACAGCGTTGATACGGCCTACAATCCAACCAAATAGTCTCTCATAGAGAGCCTAAAAATACAGATAAAGAGAGAGAGAGACAGAGACACAGAGAGAGACAGAGGGAGAGAGACAGAGAGACACAGAAAGAGACAGAGAGAGACAGACACAGAGAGAGACAGAGAGAGAGAGACAGAGACACAGAAAGAGACAGAGAGAGACAGAGAGAGACAGAGAGAGAGAGAGAGAGAGAGACAGAGAGAGAGAGGGAGAGAGACAGAGACACAGAGAGAGAGAGAGAGAGAGAGAGAGAGAGAGAGACAGAGAGCGAGAGGGAGAGAGAGACACAGAGAGAGAGAGAGAGCCAGAGACACAGAGAGAGACAGGGAGAGAGACAGAGAGAGACAGACAGACAGACAGAGAGAGAGACAGAGAGAGAGAGAGACAGAGAGAGAGAGAGAGATGTGACTCGAAATAACATGAGAAAAAGATGTGAGAAGGCTGAGTTAGTACACACTACACAACAATGAGTCAACATTAGATGGGACTTGTAGGTTTGAAGACAGATAGATAGTCTTGTATTGATGTGTCCAGCCCAGCACCTTGGTGAAAGCATCCCGGCCGAAGCAGGCCTCCTTTTCAGAATGTCCCTTCTCTATGACTTCTCCACCCCCGGTGGCCACAGTCCGGTACAGTAGGCTCTTGGTCACGTTGTCTGGCTCTGTGCTGGTCAGCTCAGCGATGTGACTCACGTCCCCCATCCCCACCACCAGGACACTCTCTCTGTCTGTCTCAAACTGCAGGTTACCCTGGGTAGAGTCAGACATCTTGCTGTTATAACATGATGTGTCACACCATTAAACAAGAACAAGGGATATACTTGTAAAAAGTACCTATATTGTGTAAGTTTCAGTTGCACTGCCTTTACCAAGGCAACTCCGTGGTGTATAACAAACTTTATTTAAATCTCTTATGTTAGTCATGCTAAGGTCTTGTAGTTGTATTGAACCATTCAGGTAACCTTTAGCTTGTATGACCAATAGGGAGTGTTGACCAACCAGGATGAGGATGGTCCCCAGGATTCTGTAGATGGAGTGAATCTCCTCCTCTGAGAAGCCAATCACGTTCAGGGCACTCAGCACTGCGTTGTGGCTGTACCGGTCGTTGTTGGACGTCTAGAGACAAAGAAAGAGAGATATCGTTGTTTACTCCCACACAGGCTGAAGGTGGGCTACCATAATGTAATCGTCATTAAGTAGAACCAGTAGATGGGGGGGGGGTGGGGGGGGGGGGTACTCACAGTGGCGACAGCTCCATCTCTGGTGTACACATAGTTGGCAGGATCATTGTGCAGGTGAAGGGACTTTAACATATCATCTGAGCCTCCCCGTAGTAACTGCGGAGACACACAACACACAGTGTAGAAAAAGATGGATGTAGCATGAATATTTATGAGGACAAACGCAGAATAACTTTTCCAAACTCCATTATTTTCCCCGTATCAGATTCGGGCATCATTAAAGTCATCGTCACTTCTACTTATAACGTATTGTATGTAGTGTAATGACCAGTAAAACATTTACCTGATAGAAGGAGTGGAAGTTCCTCTCACCTCCATTCTGCTGCACCACCCTTGACTTACAGTAGGAACAGAGAAAAATGTGAATATACACACACACACACACACACACACACACACACACAGAGCGAGAGAGAGAGAGAGAGAGAGACCATTAGAGTTGAACTATAAACCATAACCTCAAATACAAGACAAGAGAACAGAGAAATATCGTGGGTTATTTCTGTTCAGTGAGAATGGATGAGTCCATCGTTCACACAGCCCCACAGTGTCAGATGGTGTGTTAGCTAGCTCAAAGAGAAGATAAATGCAGCGGTCATCATGGTGCCCCAGGTGAGCCATTCATTATCAGAATCAGAACTAACAGGGTGTAATTCACAAGAACATCTATTCATGGACTCACTCTCTCTCTCATGTCTCTGTTTCACCACCTTGATCAAACATTTATGTTCAAGTATGAAGTGGAAAGTAGAAAGTGAATAACTTTTCAAAAGAAGTTCACAGAAACAGACACATACTGTATCAAGCATATTCCTTGACTAAAAAACATGTTTAATCTCCACTGGAAGTGCTTTCTAGTCCAGGACAAGGCTTAATATATGTCTGGTAAACTGGCCCTATAAATCTGCTTTTAAAGTAACTACCCAGTGTTACCAAATTTCCATGAAATATGACCTATAATTACTCACAATATGAGTGAAATAGTTTTCTTCCAGAACATTTAAATAAGGCATGTTAATGCAGCTTTGCTGTGTTAGAATGGTGTGGGTGTGTACCGGTCATTCAATTATTAATACGAGTAGACCGCTGATTGGCCAGCGCATCCTCATGTAGACCGCTGATTGGCCAGCCCATCTTCCTATAGACCGCTGATTGGCCAGCCCATCCTCATGTAGACCGCTGATTGGCCAGCCCATCCTCCTGTAGACCGCTGATTGGCCAGCTCATCCTCCAATAGACCGCTGATTGGCCAGCCCATCCTCATGTAGACCGCTGATTGGCCAGCCCATCCTCCTATAGACCGCTGATTGGCCAGCTCATCCTCCTCTAGACCGCTGATTGGCCAGCTCATCCTCCTCTAGACCGCTGATTGGCCAGCTCATCCTCCTCTAGACCGCTGATTGGCCAGCTCATCCTCCTCTAGACCGCTGATTGGCCAGCCCATCCTCCTATAGACCACTGATTGGCCAGCTCATCCTCCTATAGACAGCTGATTTGCTTTTCTCTAATTTATGTTTTGGCCACAAATACGAGTATAGGATGAGTCAACAACAATATTTGGATATGCGCTAACCCTTTACACTCAGGGGGGAATTAACCAAAATGGATATGGCCAAATGTAAATGTTTCTTAAAGAGAAAATATTCAAACGTATAAGCATAGTTGGACTGGAAAGGGTTTGGAGATTCTGGGAAAACTATTAGATCAAAGGAATCATGAGTGCATTCAGGTACGTGTTCCTCTGCAAATGTTCTTCACAATAAACAAACGTAGGCTCATTGTGTTCAGAACAACCCTACGTGATCTTGTAGCTGTACGTCTAACGTAGTGATCATGAACATTGACACTGTATTTGACATGAGTTATATGACATGGAAATGTTAAGTGCATATTGGACTCAACGGGTGTTTGGCTTGCTTGTATGACATCAAAGCGGCATTTATTATAATCCTCAATATCTTATCTTTCAAAATACATAGTCCTCTTAATTTACGGCATTTCCCTCACTCACAACTAAAAGAAATTGCAAAAGTTGCCCAATTACCAGGAGGGATGAGGGGCAACTTCTTGTCGTGTGCAAAACGTCTGTCAGTCAAAAGCCATACAGAGCTGTGAAGCGCAGAGCCTGAGCTTTGATGTCATTTATAGCATGTTACTGTACAGCCACTGAGCTGTGACGTCATTTATAGCATGTTACTGTACAGGCACTGTGTTCTAATTTATGCGCTTATCAGTGCCCAGATCTGGTATTTTCAAACCGTCTACGGGTTAACAGAATATTAACTTAAGCTGTCCAATCAAATCTCTTCTCCTAAGTCCCTTCCTTGACTCCAAGTCAAGGTCCAATCACTGTCTGTCTCTCACCATCCTGTCCAATCATGTTGTTCTCACCTTCTCCAGTAGGTAGTTGTTAATATGGCCGCCGGTAGGGTCGCCGTTGAAGTTGAAGTTGATGTCCATGTACTTCCCAAAGCGGCTGGAGTTGTCGTTGCGGTTGGTCTTGGCGTTACCGAAGGCCTCCAGCACACAGTTGGACTTCAGAAGAACATTCTTCACACTGTGTCACAGGGGAGAGTGTGGTCATCATGGATAACAGCAATAGCAGATGACAATGTGTCCCAAAGATTGAGAAGAGAGGAAGAGAAAGAGGTGAATAAGAAGTTCTTCCATTGTCATTTTTTTTTATCTGGTCATCCAGAACAAAAATCATCTTCGGGCTATCACTAGAGGTTAATGATGAATTGGTTCTTCTCAAATCTAATTGTATTCGTCACATGCTTCGTAAATTACAGGTGTAGACTAACAGCGACATGCTTACTTACGAGCCCTTCCCAACAATGCAGAGAGAATATAAATATACCAAATAATAACAACACAAGGAATAAATACACAATGAGTAACGATAACTTGACTATATTACACGGGGTACCAGTACTGAGTCAATGTGCAAGGGTACCAGTACTGAGTCAATGTGCAAGGGTACCAGTACTGAGTCAATGTGCAGGGGTACCAGTACTGAGTCAATGTGCAGGGGTACCAGTACTGAGTCAATGTGCAGGGGTACCAGTACTGAGTCAATGTGCAAGGGTACCAGTACTGAGTCAATGTGCAGGGGTACCAGTACTGAGTCAATGTGCAGGGGTACCAGTACTGAGTCAATGTGCAGGGGTACCAGTACTGAGTCAATGTGCAGGGGTACAAAGTAATTGAGGTAGATATGTACATTTAGGTAGGGGTAAAGTGACTAGGCAACAGGATAGATAATAGACAGTAACAGCAGTATACTGTAGGTAGGGGTAAAGGATAGATAATAGACAGTAACAGCAGTATACTGTAGGTAGGGGTAAAGGATAGATAATAGACAGTAACAGCAGTATGCTGTAGGTAGGGGTAAAGGATAGATAATAGACAATAACAGCAGTATACTGTAGGTAGGGGTAAAGGATAGATAATAGACAGTAACAGCAGTATACTGTAGGTAGGGGTAAAGGATAGATAATAGACAATAACAGCAGTATACTGTAGGTAGGGGTAAAGGATAGATAATAGACAGTAACAGCAGTATACTGTAGGTAGGGGTAAAGGATAGATAATAGACAGTAACAGCAGTATACTGTAGGTAGGGGTAAAGGATAGATAATAGACAGTAACAGCAGTATACTGTAGGTAGGGGTAAAGGATAGATAATAGACAATAACAGCAGTATACTGTAGGTAGGGGTAAAGTGACTAGGCAACAGGATAGATAATAGACAGTAACAGCAGTATACTGTAGGTAGGGGTAAAGGATAGATAATAGACAGTAACAGCAGTATACTGTAGGTAGGGGTAAAGGATAGATAATAGACAGTAACAGCAGTATACTGTAGGTAGGGGTAAAGTGACTAGGCAACAGGATAGATAATATACAGTAACAGTAGTATACTGTAGGTAGGGGTAAAGAATAGATAATAGACAGTAACAGCAGTATACTGTAGGTAGGGGTAAAGGATAGATAATAGACAGTAACAGCAGTATACTGTAGGTAGGGGTAAAGGATAGATAATAGACAGTAACAGCAGTATACTGTAGGTAGGGGTAAAGTGACTAGGCAACAGGATAGATAATAGACAGTAACAGCAGTATACTGTAGGTAGGGGTAAAGAATAGATAATAGACAGTAACAGCAGTATACTGTAGGTAGGGGTAAAGGATAGATAATAGACAGTAACAGCAGTATACTGTAGGTAGGGGTAAAGGATAGATAATAGACAATAACAGCAGTATACTGTAGGTAGGGGTAAAGGATAGATAATAGACAGTAACAGCAGTATACTGTAGGTAGGGGTAAAGTGACTAGGCAACAGGATAGATAACAGACAGTAACAGCAGTATACTGTAGGTAGGGGTAAAGGATAGATAACAGACAGTAACAGCAGTATACTGTAGGTAGGGGTAAAGGATAGATAATAGACAGTAACAGCAGTATACTGTAGGTAGGGGTAAAGGATAGATAACAGACAGTAACAGCAGTATACTGTAGGTAGGGGTAAAGGATAGATAATAGACAATAACAGCAGTATACTGTAGGTAGGGGTAAAGGATAGATAATAGACAGTAACAGCAGTATGCTGTAGGTAGGGGTAAAGGATAGATAATAGACAATAACAGCAGTATACTGTAGGTAGGGGTAAAGTGACTAGGCAACAGGATAGATAATAGACAGTAACAGCAGTATACTGTAGGTAGGGGTAAAGGATAGATAACAGACAGTAACAGCAGTATACTGTAGGTAGGGGTAAAGGATAGATAATAGACAGTAACAGCAGTATACTGTAGGTAGGGGTAAAGGATAGATAACAGACAGTAACAGCAGTATACTGTAGGTAGGGGTAAAGGATAGATAATAGACAATAACAGCAGTATACTGTAGGTAGGGGTAAAGTGACTAGGCAACAGGATAGATAATAGACAGTAACAGCAGTATACTGTAGGTAGGGATAAAGGATAGATAATAGACAGTAACAGCAGTATACTGTAGGTAGGGATAAAGGATAGATAACAGACAGTAACAGCAGTATACTGTAGGTAGGGGTAAAGGATAGATAATAGACAGTAACAGCAGTATACTGTAGGTAGGGGTAAAGGATAGATAATAGACAGTAACAGCAGTATACTGTAGGTAGGGGTAAAGGATAGATAATAGACAGTAACAGCAGTATACTGTAGGTAGGGGTAAAGGATAGATAATAGACAGTAACAGCAGTATACTGTAGGTAGGGGTAAAGGATAGATAATAGACAGTAACAGCAGTATACTGTAGGTAGGGGTAAAGGATAGATAATAGACAGTAACAGCAGTATACTGTAGGTAGGGGTAAAGGATAGATAATAGACAGTAACAGCAGTATACTGTAGGTAGGGGTAAAGGATAGATAATAGACAGTAACAGCAGTATACTGTAGGTAGGGGTAAAGGATAGATAATAGACAGTAACAGCAGTATACTGTAGGTAGGGGTAAAGGATAGATAATAGACAGTAACAGCAGTATACTGTAGGTAGGGGTAAAGGATAGATAACAGACAGTAACAGCAGTATACTGTAGGTAGGGGTAAAGGATAGATAACAGACAGTAACAGCAGTATACTGTAGGTAGGGGTAAAGGATAGATACTAGACAGTAACAGCAGTATACTGTAGGTAGGGGTAAAGGATAGATAATAGACAGTAACAGCAGTATACTGTAGGTAGGGGTAAAGGATAGATAATAGACAGTAACAGCAGTATACTGTAGGTAGGGGTAAAGGATAGATAATAGACAGTAACAGCAGTATACTGTAGGTAGGGGTAAAGGATAGATAATAGACAGTAACAGCAGTATACTGTAGGTAGGGGTAAAGTGACTAGGCAACAGGATAGATAATAAACAGCAGATTTCAGTTAGGGATACAGTGTTTTCAACATAACTACCGTTTCCTCTGTAAAAAGGATGTGGGGATTCAGCTCAGGCAGCTTTTTTCACCTGCTACGTTAGGTTAATGCAGATAGTCCATGTAGCTATTTGGTGAGCTATTTAGTAGTCTTATGGCTTGGGGGTAGAAGCTGTTCAGGGTCCTGTTGGTTACAGACTTGGTGCATTGGCACCATTTTTCCGTGCGGAAGCAGAGAGAACAGTCTATGACATGGATGGCTGGAGTCTTTGACAATTGTTAGGGCCCTCTGACACCGCCTGGTATAGAGGTCATGGATGGCAGGAAGCTTGACCCCGGTGATGTACTGGGCCGTACGCTCCACCCTCTGTAATGCCTTGCGGTCGGATGCCAAGCAGTTGCCATACCAAGCAGTGATGCAGTTGGTCAAGATAGTCTCAATATTTTTTTATTTTTTTTATTTAACCTTTATTTAACTAGTCAAGTAAGTTAATAACAAATTCTCAATGGTGCAGCTGGGGAAAAAAATTGAGCATCTCATGGCCCATGCCAAATCTTTTCAGCCTCCTGAGGGGGAAGAGGCGTCATCTTGGCTTCTTCACGACTGTGTTAGTGTGTGTGTGGATCATGTTATTTCCTTAGTGATGTGGACACAGAGGAACTTGTAGCTCTCGACCCGCTCCACTACAGTCCCGTCGATGTGGATGGGGGCGTGGCTCTGCCCTCCGTTTCCTATAGTCCACGATCAGCTCCTTTGTCTTGCTGACGCTGAGGGAGAGGTTGTTGTCCTGGCACCTCCTCCCTATAGGCTGTCTCTGACCTCCTCCCTATAGGCTGTCTCTGACCTCCTCCCTATTGGCTGTCTCTGACCTCCTCCCTATAGGCTGTCTGTCTCTGACCTCCTCCCTATAGGCTGTCTCTGACCTCCCTATAGGCTGTCTCTGACCTCCTCCCTATAGGCTGTCTCTGACCTCCTCCCTATAGGCTGTCTCTGACCTCCTCCCTATTGGCTGTCTCTGACCTCCTCCCTATTGGCTGTCTCTGACCTCCTCCCTATAGGCTGTCTCTGACCTCCTCCCTATAGGCTGTCTCTGACCTCCTCCCTATTGGCTGTCTCTGACCTCCTCCCTATAGGCTGTCTCTGACCTCCTCCCTATAGGCCTCCTCCCTATAGGCTGTCTCTGACCTCCTCCCTATAGGC
Organism: Oncorhynchus mykiss; assembly: GCF_013265735.2. Lineage (NCBI taxonomy): Eukaryota > Metazoa > Chordata > Actinopteri > Salmoniformes > Salmonidae > Oncorhynchus > Oncorhynchus mykiss. The sequence continues at coordinate 65,590,298 of NC_048582.1, forward strand.
CTCCTCCCTATAGGTTGTCTCTGACCTCCTCCCTATAGGCTGTCTCTGACCTCCTCCCTATTGGCTGTCTCTGACCTCCTCCCTATTGGCTGTCTCTGACCTCCTCCCTATAGGCTGTCTCTGACCTCCTCCCTATAGGCCTCCTCCCTATAGGCTGTCTCTGACCTCCTCCCTATAGGCTGTCTCTAACATTCTGACATTGCCACTGATGCAGTATATGCTGTATGTCTTTCCAGAATCTCCACTCTAACCCAGTCAAATATATAGTGTTATTTAACAGGGGACAAGGGAGACTCCTCAGAACCTTCTGAACCCAGTGACACCTCCTGGTTGACCTTTAACACGGATGACTCACCTCTCGACCTCTGCTCTCTGGCTGGGGTTGGTGATGGCTGCGATGTACTGCATGATGTACTTGCTAGCCTCCGTCTTTCCGGCGCCACTCTCACCTGGGACACACAGACAGCTCACAACATCTACATGTATGTAGCAGTTCATGTACATTACTAGCAGATTTTGCAACCAGATATAAATTAGTAGATATACAGTACCAGTCGAAAGTTTGGACACATCTACTCATTCAAGGGTTTTTCTTTATTTTTACTATTTTCTACATTGTAGAATAATAGTGAAGACATCAGGACTATGAAATAACACATATGGAATCATGTAGTAACCTAAAAAGTGTAAAACAAATCAAAATATATTTTATATTTGAGATTCTTCAAAGTTGCCACCCTTCGCCTTGACAGCACACTCTGGGCATTCTCTCAACCAGCTTCACCTGGAATGCTTTTCCAACAGTCTTGAAGGAGTTCCCACATATGTTGAGCACTTGTTGACTGCTTTTCCTTCACAATGCCGTCCAACTCATCCCAAACCATCTCAACTGGGTTGAGGTCGGGTGATTGTGGAGGCCAGGTCATCTGATGCAGCACCAACACTCTCCCTCTTGGTCAAATAGCCATTACACAGCCTGGAGGTGTGTTGGGTCATTGTCCTGTTGAAAAACAAATGATAGTCCCACTAAGCTCAAACCAGATGGGATGGCGTTTCGCTGCAGAATGCTGTGGTAACCATGCTGGTTAAGTGTGTCTTGAATTCTAAATAGATCACTGACAGTGTCACCAGCAAAGCACCCCCACACCATCACACCTCCTCCTCCATGCTTCACGGTGGGAACCACACATGCAGAGAGCATCCGTTCACATACTCTGCGTCTCACAAAGACACGGTGGTTGGAACCAAAAATCTCAAATTTGGACTCTTCAGATTTCCACCAGTCTAATGTCCATTGCTTGTGTTTCTTGGCCAAAGTAAATCTCTTCTTCTTATTGGTGTAATTTAGTAGTGGTTTCTTTGCAGCAATTCGATCATGAATACCTGATTCACGCAGTCTCCTCTGAACAGTTGATGTTGAGATGTATCTGTTACTTGAACTCTGTGAAGCATTTATTTGGGCTGCAATCTGAGACTAGTAACTCTAATGAACTTATCCTCTGCAGCAGAGTTAACTCTGGGTCTTCCTTTCCTATGGCGGTCATCATGAGAGACAGTTTCATCAAAGTGCTTGATAGTTTTTGTGACTGCACTTGAAGAAACGTTCAAAGTTCTTGAAATGTTGCTGATTGACTGACATTCATGTCTTAAAGTAATGAAGGACTTTCATTTCTCTTTGCTATTTGAGCTGTTCTTGCCATAATATGGACTTCTGTCTACTGTCTTCTGTATACCACTGCTACCTTGTCACAACACAACTGATTGGCTCAAAGCATTAAGAAGAAAGGTGACTACCTCATAAAACTGGTTGAGAGAATGCCAAGAGTGGGCAAAGCTGTCATCAAGGCAAAGTGGGCTACTTTGAAGAATCTCAAATATATTTAGATTTGTTTAATACACATGTGTGTTATTTCATAGTTTTGATGTCATCACTATTATTCTACAATGTAGAAAATAATAAAAATAAAGAAAAACCCTGGAATGAGTAGGTGTGTCTAAAACTTTTGACTGGTACTGTATATATTTGCACTTCTACGATATAAGATCATGCGTTGTAAATTGAAGTTTATTTATGGCATGAATCCACCTTAACTTAAGGATCGGACCCTTTTTTTAAATTTTCACCAAAAATGACAAAAATAACAGGCCCTGAAGCAAGGATGTGCATTTTCTTGATACCATTTGAAAGGAAACACTTTGAAGGTTGTGGAAATGTGAAATTAATGTAGGAGAATATAACACATTAGATCTGGTAAAAAAAATAATACAAAGAAACAAACACGAGTTTTTTTGTTTAAAAAAATGTATGCAAGAGAAAGGCCATGTATTATTCCAGCCCAGGCGCAATTTAGATTTTGGACACTAGGTGGCAGCAGGGTATGTGCAAAGTCTTAGACTGATCCAATTAATCATTGCATGTGTTAAAAATGTTGTATCAAGACTGCCAAATTTGCCAAATTGGTTTATTAATAACTTTTCAAGTTGATAACTGTGCACTCTCCTCAAACAATAGCATGGTCTACTTTCACTGCAATAGCTACTGTAAATTGGACAGTGCAGTTAGATTTACAAGAATTGAAGCTTTCTGCCTATATCAGGTATGTCTATGTCCTGGGAAATGTTCTTGTTACTTACAACCTCATGCTAATCGCATTTGCCTACTTCAGCTCAACCGTCCCGCGCGGGACCCACCTATCCTGTAGTTAAAGTGTGTCTCTACTGTCAGTCACCAACCATGATGTTACTCTTCATGTGACTAATGTAAGCAGGTTGACATTTATTGTCATGAGTCTTATCCTGGAGGCAGAACTGAGTAATTTCCCTTAGATAAGCCAGCTGCAAAGTCTAAATTGGCTATATTGTCAAATTCATTCATTTTTATAAAAAATTATTTAGCTTAATTTAAGGTTAGGGTTAGACATTAGTGTGGTTAGGGTTAAATTTAAATGCCGATTTTTATGACTTTGTGGGTGTGCCAGCTAGGGACCACTCTGCAGAGCTGCCTGCAGAACAACGTTTGTTGTTATATAGCCTGCTATAAGTACACACAGTAGATGAGGAAACAGGACATTATGAGTTAGTGCAACTAAGAAAAGCCCATTTCACCAACAGTAAGTGGAGACCAATATGCATCATGTTCTGGAGAAGTGAGGAACTGATAACCAGTCAGATAGATAGTGACAGACAGAATGGTATGATGATGTTTTCATAAAGTGATTGCGGGCCTCTTTTTGTTATTTATTGAGCAGAACACAGATATTTAGTGAGCAGAACACTGAGATGTTTAGTGAGCAGAACACTGAGATGTTTAGTGAGCAGAACACTGAGATGTTTAGTGAGCAGAACACTGAGATGTTTAGTGAGCAGAACACTGAGGTGTTTAGCAAGCAGAACACTGAGATGTTTAGTGAGCAGAACAGAGGTGTTTAGCAAGCAGAACACTGAGATGTTTAGTGAGCAGAACAGAGATGTTTAGTGAGCAGAACACTGAGATGTTTAGTGAGCAGAACACTGAGATGTTTAGCGAGCAGAACACTGAGATGTTTAGTGAGCAGAACAGAGATGTTTAGTGAGCAGAACACTGAGATGTTTAGTGAGCAGAACACTGAGATGTTTAGCCAGATAAGATCCTAACTATCCATTCACCATGCTCTCTGACCCTCTCAGAACCAGCTAACCAAGGTCAAACAGGCTTGCAGGACTAAAGGAGGTAAATTATGATGATTGAAGTGTGAGGTGTTGGGTAACATGGAGTGTGAGACAGACCTGAAACGACGATGCAGGTGTCTTTGGCTCGTCTCTTCATGGCCTTGTACGCAGCGTCGGCCACAGCGTACAGGTGGGGAGGGTTCTCGTACAGCTCCCGGCCGCGATAAGCATTGATTTCCTCCTTCCCGTAGATGTCCATCTGTTTGTAAGGATTGACTGACACCACCCCCTCTCCTATGAAGGTGTAGATACGGGCTTTCTCAAACCTACCAGGCACACAGACAAACACAGAGACAGAGACAGAGACAGAGACAGAGACAAACACAGAGACAGAGACAGAGACAGAGACAAACACAGAGACAGAGACAGAGACAGAGACAAACACAGAGACAGAGACAGAGACAAACACAGAGACAGAGACAGAGACAGAGACAAACACAGAGACAGAGACAGAGACAGACAGAGACAAACACAGAGACAGAGACAGAGACAGAGACAAACACAGAGACAGAGACAGAGACAGAGACAGAGACAAACACAGAGACAGAGACAGAGACAGAGACAGAGACAAACACAGAGACAGAGACAGAGACAAACACAGAGACAGAGACAGAGACAAACACAGAGACAGAGACAGAGACAGAGACAGAGACAGAGAGACAGAGACAGAGAGACAGAGACAGAGACAGAGACAAACACAGAGACAGAGACAGAGACAAACACAGAGACAGAGACAGAGACAGAGACAGAGACAGAGACAAACACAGAGACAGAGACAGAGAGAGAGAGAGAGACAGAGACAGAGACAGAGACAAACACAGAGACAGAGAGAGAGACAGAGACAGAGACAGAGACAGAGACAAACACAGAGACAGAGACAGAGACAGACACAGAGACAGAGACAGAGACAGAGACAAACACAGAGACAGAGAGAGAGACAGAGAGAGAGACAGAGACAGAGACAGAGACAGAGACAAACACAGAGACAGAGACAGAGACAGAGACAGACACAGAGACAGAGACAGAGACAAACACAGAGACAGAGACAGAGACAGAGACAGAGACAAACACAGAGACAGAGACAGAGACAGAGACAGAGACAAACACAGAGACAGAGACAGAGACAGAGACAGAGACAAACACAGAGACAGAGACAGAGACAGAGACAAACACAGAGACAGAGACAGAGACAGAGACAGAGACAAACACAGAGACAGAGACAGAGACAGAGACAAACACAGAGACAGAGACAGAGACAGAGACAGAGACAAACACAGAGACAGAGACAGAGACAGAGACAGAGACAAACACAGAGACAGAGACAGAGACAAACACAGAGACAGAGACAGAGACAAACACAGAGACAGAGACAGAGAGAGAGACAGAGACAGAGACAGAGACAGAGACAAACACAGAGACAGAGAGAGAGAGAGACAGAGACAGAGACAGAGAGAGAGACAGAGACAGAGACAGAGACAAACACAGAGACAGAGACAAACACAGAGACAGAGACAGAGACAGAGACAGAGACAAACACAGAGACAAACACAGAGACAGACACAGAGACAGAGACAGACACAGAGACAGACACAGAGACAGAGACAAACACAGAGAGAGAGACAGAGACAGAGACAGAGACAGAGACAGAGACAGAGACAAACACAGAGACAGACACAGAGACAGAGACAGACACAGAGACAGACACAGAGACAGAGACAGAGACAGAGACAGAGACAAACACAGAGACAGAGACAGAGACAGAGACAGAGACAGAGACAAACACAGAGACAGAGCTGACGTTATTTTAGCTTTTTGAAGTATGGTTTCAGCTTGTTTTTATATTTTTGAAAAGGCTTGAATTTTAACTATCCAAATAGAAATGTAGGAAAACAGAACAAAATCCTTTTGATATGAATAATTTGTGCCACAGAAAAGCTTCTGTGTATAGTCTACACACACTCAAACCACATTCAACAGTAAGGTTCCACCCCATTAACACCTTGCCCGTTGTGATGAGAGCAATGTTACCACAGCAACAGGGTAGAGGCCATTTCACAGAGAAACACCCTAACGTTAAAAACCCACATATTTGTGCATCTAAACTCAAACCTCCCACCTACTCTCAAAACGGACACACCCACCCCAAAAGTATAGGAATTGACGTGGATGGGAAGTGAGAACAGGAAGTACGGGAAGTGAGAACAGGAAGCATGTACAAATTGTGTCTCAAGAGGATTCGCTTCCTCCACCTTGTTTAACTTGCCTGGGTATTGATTTTACTTGTGGCACCTATCCTGCTGATATTAAACCTAATTTCCTATTTTCTGTGCGGAAATGTAGGATGTACATCACAAGTTACAATAAACAACTCCATGACCTGCTAAACAAAAATATATATCTATCACAACCTGTGATAACCAACACGGGTACAAACAGTCATTTAGATCATTATACTAAGACATGGATCTTAGTCACTGGAACTGTCTGTGGCAGCCGCTGGTCCTAGTAGTAATTGCCCAAAGTGGACAAATAAAGTTGTTTTAGTTTAATCCTAAGGGGTGTTATTAGAGAAAACGTGTCTTTCTCTTCAACCTTTTTCTATCTGACTGTTACTGCAGACGTTGCCATGGGGTCAGGCCGGGCCTGATAAAACTAATGGGAACTTCAGGGAATTAAAAATATGGTGTATACACCATCCAGGGCTGAGGCCCCTGGCGTGTCTGCTGAGGCCCCTGGCGTGTCTGCTGAGGCCCCTGGCGTGTCTGCTGGGGCCCCTGGCGTGTCTGCTGAGGCCCCTGGCGTGTCTGTTGAGGCCCCTGGCGTGTCTGTAGAGGCCCCTGGCGTGTCTGCTAAGGCCCCTGGCGTGTCCGCTAAGGCCCCTGGCGTGTCTGCTTAGGCCCCTGGCGTGTCTGCTGAGGTCCCTGGCGCGTCTGCTGAGGCCCCTGGCGCGTCTGCTGAGGCCCCTGGCGTGTCTGCTGGGGCCCCTGGTGTGTCTGAGGCCCCTGGCGTGTCTGAGGCCCCTGGCGTGTCTGTTGAGGCCCCTGGCGTGTCTGCTGAGGCCCCTGGCGTGTCTGCTGAGGCCCCTGGCGTGTCTGCTGAGGCCCCTGGGGTGTCTGTTGAGGCCCCTGGGGTGTCTGCTGAGGCCCCTGGCGTGTCTGCTGAGGCCCCTGGGGTGTCTGCTGAGGCCCCTGGCGTGTCTGCTGAGGCCCCTGGGGTGTCTGCTGAGGCCCCTGGCGTGTCTGCTGAGGCCCCTGGCGTGTCTGCTGAGGCCCCTGGCGTGTGTGCTGAGGCCCCTGGCGTGTGTGCTGAGGCCCCTGGCGTGTCTGCTGAGGCCCCTGGCGTGTCTGCTGAGGCCCCTGGCTTGTCTCAGGCCCCTGGCGTGTCTGAGGCCCCTGGCGTGTCTGCTGAGGCCCCTGGGGTGTCTGCTGACACCCCTGGCGTGTCTGCTGAGGCCCCTGGCGTGTCTGCTGAGGCCCCTGGGGTGTTTGCTGAGGCCCCTGGCGTGTCTGCTGAGGCCCCTGGGGTGTCTGCTGAGGCCCCTGGTGTGTCTGCTGAGGCCCCTGGCGTGTCTGAGGCCCCTGGCGTGTCTGAGGCCCCTGGCGTGTCTGAGGCCCCTGGTGTGTCTGCTGAGGCCCCTGAAGGTCCTCCAACTAATAAACAGCATGTTTTACTACCACTGTGAAATACCCCTTTTCAACTTCACACAGGATTCTGAAGATGACGGCATCGCAGGCTAATTGTTCATATGTGGTTTCTCACTGTCTCAAGGGAAGGCATGTCCCAACTTTACCAAACTTAAAATCTGTCTGTCTGCTTTGGCAATGTAAACACATGTTTCCCATGCCAAGAAAGCCCTTTGAATTGAATTAAGAGAGAGAGATACATAAATAAACAAATAAACAAATAGATAATGGTCAGGTGCAGCAAAGAAAGACTTGGCCTTAACTGAAAACACAGAACTAACATCCACAACATGTATGATAGTCATTCGTGGTTAAGGGGTTGAGGATAAATTAAAACTACTTCTCTTCTAGTCTTTTTAAGAAACATTTGTGTGTTGAAAAAGCTTAATAACCACTTGTATAACATATTTGCATAGACTTCCAACAGACATACATACCCCACCAGACACACCATTATGAGTTTCTTCACTGTACCCAAACCAAAAACAGATTTAATGCATCACTCAGTATTGAATAGAGCCATGACATCATGGAATACTCCGCCACCAGAGGTTAGTCAGGCAAGTTTAGCTTTAAAAAACAGATACAAATGTGTCACGCCCTGATCTGTTTCACCTGTCTTTGTGCTTGTCTCCACCCCACCTCAAGGCGTCGCCCGTCTTCCCCATTATCCCCTGTGTATTTATACCTGTGTTCTCTGTTTGTCTTGTTGCCAGTTCGTTGTGTTTGGTTAAGCCTACCAGTGGGTTTCCCTCTGCTCCTGTCGCTTGTTTGTTCCTGCTTTCTAGGTTCCCCGGTTCTGACCTTTCTGCCCGCCCTGAGCCCCACTACTCTGGATTACGGACCTTTGCCCGCCCTGAGCCTGCCTGCTCTCCTGTACCTTTGCCCCACTACTCTGGATTACGGACCTCTGCCTGACCTGAGCCTGCCTGCTCTCCTGTACCTTTGCCCCACTACTATGGATTACGGACCTCTGCCTGACCTGAGCCTGCCTGCTCTCCTGTACCTTTGCCCCACCACTCTGGATTATCAACCCCTGCCTGCCTTGACCTGTCGTTTTCCTGCCCCTGTTGCTGTAATAAACATTGTTACTTCGACACAGTCTGCACTTGGGTCTTACCTGAAAAGTGATACAAATGCATCTTGTATCTCAGCGCCTGTCCTCTTCTAAAGATCTAATTGAACTGAACTGTATATATGAATATGTACTGTATATTTTAATAGTGTGTAAATAGTAATTTTGTTGTCTCTTGGTGTCTTTTCAATAAATACTGTAACTCATTTTGTATTTTATTTTCTATTTAATGTAATACCTTATGTTGTTCTTGTCTAGTACTGTTCTGTACTCTGTCATGTATTTGTGTGTTTTGTGGACCCCAGGAAGAGCAGCTGCTGCATGTGCAGTATCTAATAGGGATCTGAATAAAGTAAACACAGCACCCAAAAATAGAGGACAAAAGGTCACCCGATTCACTTGAACTCAACACAATACATCACTGCAACAAACAAAAAACAGTCACGAAGAGAGCGAATAGAGTAGGTGTCACTAACTAAATGAGTTTGGTCTCAGGTCTTTACCAATGATGCGATGACGATTTCTATGCGTCTATTTACGTGACTGTTTCTGAGGCAGAACCGTACATGTTCATATCGCAACCAATGAGAGAGGGTGGGAAAGTCAAACCCCCAAAAATGTCATCCACATCTCTCTCTCTCTCTCTCGCTCTCTCCCTCTCTCTCCCCCCTCTCTCTCTCTCGTTGTCTACATGTCAACTTCTTCACTTAGCTTCTTGTACAAACAATAGTTTATAGCACTGCTTTAATCCTCACACGTGTGTCAATCTAAGTAAAATAAATTTAAGAAAATCCCCATCAAAATCCTTCAGTTTTAAACTAGATATTTTTTTGTTGTTGCATGGGCTGCGTCTCAATCCACCTATTCCTCCTATGTAGCCTTCTGCATCTGCAGTGGAAGGTGGCCAAGCTATAAAGGTGTTTAAAAATCGGTCTTCTCACAAAAACGTCCAAACGGGTGTCACAGGACTCGCCTGAAGGTAACACATAAAAACGAATGGAAGAATGGAGGTAGATTTGTGCCAACAAAAATAAGGGGTTAAATATGGGTCCAACCTAAAATATTCCCTGAGCTTTCTTATATCTCATAGATATAGGACAGACACTTATTCCAGACAGTCTTTTTGACATTTATAAATGTTTTATTCAATGCATTTCTATCGGCAATACTAGTACAGGCCAAATTCAATATTTTATATATATTTTATATATATTTGTTTTATACCTCAAAAAAGTCCTCAAATTCAAAATCAAATACAGTGCATTCAGAAAGTATTCAGACCCCTTGACTATTCCCACATTTTGTTACATTTACAGCCTTAATCTAAACTGGATTCAATAGGTTTTCCCCCCTCATCAATCTACACACAATACCACATGACAAAGCAAAAACAGGTTTAGAGAAATGCAAATGTATTTAAATAAAAACCTGAAATAAAACATTTACATAAGTATTCAGACCCTTTAATCGGTGCTTTGTTGAAGCACCTTTTGCAGTGATTACAGACTTATCTTCTTGGGTATGACGCTATAAGCTTGGCACACTTGTATTTGGGGAGTTTCTCCCAGTCTTCTCTGCAGATCCTCTCAAGCTCTGTGAGGTTGGATGGGGAGCGTCGCTGCACAGCTATTTTCAGGTCTCTCCAGAGATGTTCGATTGGGTTCAAGTCCAGGCTCTGGCTGGGCCACTCAAGGACATTCAGAGACTTGTCCCAAAGCCATTCCTGTGTTGTCTTGGCTGTGTGCTTAGAGTCATTGTCCTGTTGGAAGGTGAACCTTTGCCCCAGTCTGAGTTTCTGAGCACTCTGGACCAGGTTTTCATCACAGACCTCTCTGTACTGTACTGTTCATCTGAGAGTCCTTTACATGACTTTTTGCAATCTCCAAGCGGGCTGTAATGTGCCTTTTACTGAGGAGTGGCTTCCTTCTGGCCACTCTACCATAAAGGCCTGATTGGTGGAGTGCTGCAAAGACGGTTGTCCTTCTGAAATGTTCTCCCATCTCCACAGAGGAGAGCACTGGAGCACTGTCAGAGTTACCATCGGGTTCTTGGTCACCTCACTGACCAAAGACCTTCTCCACCGATTGCTCAGTTTGGTCGGGCGGCCAGCTCTCGGAAGAGACTTGGTGGTTTCAAACTTCTTCTATTTAAGAATGCTGAAGACCACTGTGTTCTTGGGGACCTTCAATGCTGAAGACATTTGTTGATACCCGTCCCCAGATCTATGCCTCGACACAATCCTGTCTCGGAGCTCTATGGACAATTCCTTAGAACTGTTTTTTGATCTGACATGCACTGTCAACTGTGGGATCTTAAATAGAGAGGTGTGTGCCTTTCCAAATCATGTCCAATCAATTGAATTTGCCACAGGTGGACTCCAATCAAGTTGAAGAAACATCTTAAGAATGATCAATGGAAACAGGATGCACCTGAGCTCATTTTCGAGTCTCGTAGCAAAGGGTCTGAATACTTATATAAATTAGGTATTCTGTTTTTTTTTTATACATTTCCATAATATTCAAAAAAAAAAAAAAATCTTTGTCATTATGGGGTATTGTGTGTTGATTGATGAAGATCATTTAAAAAATATATATTTTAGAATAAGGCAGTAACGTAGCAAAATGTGGAAAAACTCAACGGGTCAGAATACTTTCAAAATGTACTGTATTAATCCATGGTATGACCTACCCCCAAGGTGTAGAATTTTAGAGGATAACGGAGGCACTGAAAAGTTTCCAATGTTGCGAGGTTGAGGGGACTGAGGGCTGATAAAGACATCCATTGTGCCACAACCTCCATGACAGCATCCTCTCATCTCCATACCTGTGTTGTACCTACTTCATCCTTCTCAACCTCCACTCCTCGACCGGAGTCACCATCAGTCCTTACATACTCTCTACCCCAGTCTCTCTGCAGGCCTTACCTCAGCTTCAGGTTCTCCATAAACTGCTCTATGTTCACCTCGTCCAGAAGGACAAAATCAGACTTCCCAAACTCCAGGCCCTCCAGCACCGCCATCCTGACGGACAGACAGAATGACAAAAAAAGATAGAGAGGAAACGGAAGTCTCTAGGGGAGAGAGAGAGAGAGTAGAGGACTCTAGGGAAGAGAGAGAGAAGTGATGCAAAGGCAGGCAGGCAGAATAGTCTAGTGCTGCTGGTGCCCGGTAGTGAAAGTGGAGTTGAGGCAGTGTGCTGTGTTGTGGGTGTGGGTGTGGCATAACTCTGTTCTTTTGTGGTGTGGGGTGCTGCTTAGTCAAGTCAATGAGGGCTGTGGTCGGCCTCTCTGTAGTGTGTGTGTGTGTGTGTGTGTGTGTGTGTGTGTGTGTGTGTGTGTGTGTGTGTGCGTGCGTGCGTGCGTGCGTGCGTGCGTGCGTGCGGCGGGTATATATATAATGGGACAGCGAAGAACTATCATTAAACACAGAAAACACTTCTGCATCCTCCATCTCGTCTTTCTCTCTTCCTGCCACAGGCCTCCAGACCTCCTTGTTTCAGAGGAAAACCACTGAGTGAACCGTTGCAGAGGACTATGACAACAAGAAAGTCATACTGTATCTCTCTTAGCCTCCCCCTCTCTTTTTCCACCTCTCTCTCTTCCTCTCTCTCTTCCTCTCTATCTCTGTCTGTGTATCTATCTATTTGTCTATCACTCTTCCATATAAAGACCCAACTCCACAAAGATAATTGATCTGAAAGAAGAAGAAGAAAACCAACTGAACACTGAGACACAGAGGCTCGATCCACTGCCAACAATCTACAATTAAGTCTGTAAATTAGCTGTACATTTTAGGACAAAATGCCCTCTTCTCCTGGGAAGGATAAGGGCATTTCCTGGAAAGGGTGCCGGAGCGGTCTTCTAGTGGGGCTTCGGATGTGCACACACCACCCACCGCTTCCGAGTATATTTCTCTCTAATGTCCAGGCCCTAGTTAACAAAGTCGACAAAATCAGGGCAAGAGTTGCTTAACAAAGAGATATCCCGGATTGTAACATACTCTGTTTCAAGGAAACGTGGCTAGCTTGGGATATGCTGTCGGAGTCAGTACAGCCAACGGGATTTTCAGTGCATCGCGCCGACAGTAATAAACATCTATCCGGTAAGGATGGAAGTGTATGTTTCATGATTAACAACTCATGGTGCAATTGTAACAACATACAAGAACTCAAGTTATTTTGTTCACCAGACCTAGAATTCCTCACAATCAAATGCCAACCGTATTGTCTCCCAAGAGAACTCTCCTCGGTTATTGTCACAGGCGTGTATATTCCCCCGCGAGCGGATACCAAGACGGCCATCAAGGAACTTCACTGGACTTTATGCAAACTGGAAACCATATATCCTGAGGCTGCATTTATTGTAGCTCGGGATTTTAACAAAGCTAATTTAAGAACAAGGCTACCTAAATTCTATCAGCATATCGATTGCAGTACACGAGCGAGTAACGCTCGACCATTGCTACTCTAACATTCATGATGCATGCAAGGCCCTCCCCCGCTCTCTTTTCGGCATATCTGACCATGACTCAATCTTGTTGCTCCTCTCCTATAGGCAGAAACTAAAACAGGAAGCGCCTATGCTTAGGTCTATCCAACACCGGTCTGACAAATCAGATTCCGCGCTTCAAGATTGCTTCAATCATGTGGACTGTGATATGTTCTGGGTAGACTCAGAGAACAACATTGACAAATATGCTGACTCGGTGAGTGAGTTTATAAGGAAGTGTATAGGAGATATTGTACCCACTGTGACTATTAAAACCTTCCCTAACCAGAAACTGTGGATTGATGGCAGCATTCGTGCAAAACTGAAAGCACATACCACCACATTTAATCATGGCAAGGTGACTGAGAATATGGCCGAATACAAACAGTGTAGTTATTCCCTCCATAAGGCAATCAGACAAGCAAAGTGTCAGTATAGAGAAAAAGAGGAGTTGCAATTCAATGGCTCAAACATGAGACGTATGTGGCAGGGTCTACAGACAATCACGGATTACAAAAAGAAAACCAGCCCGGTCATGGACATCAACGTCTTGCTTCCAGACAAATTAAACAACTTCTTTGCGTGCTTTGAGGACAATACAGTGCCACTGACGCGACCCGCTGCCAAAGACTGTGGGCTCTCCTTCTCCATGGCCGACGTAAGTAAAACATTTAAACGTGTTAAGGCTGCCGGCCCAGATGGCATTCCTAGCCGCGTCCTCAGAGCATGCACAGACCAGCTGGCTGGTGTGTTTACGGACATATTCAATCAATCCCTATCCCAGTCTGCTGTCCCCACATGCTTCAAGATGGCCACCATTGTTCCTGTTCCCAAGAAAACCAAGGTAACTGAACAAAAGGACTATTGCCCCGTGGCACTCACTTCTGTCATCAAGAAGTGCTTTGAAAGACTGTTTAAGGATAATATCACCTCCACCCTACCTGTCACCCTAGACCTACTTCAATGTGCTTACCAATAGGTCCACAGACAATAGATTTGCCATCACACTGCACACGGCCCTGTCCCATCTGGATAAGAGGAATACCTATGTAAGAATGCTGTTCATTGACTACAGCTCAGCCTTCAACACCATAGTAACCTCCAAGATCATCATTAAGCTCGAGGCCCTGGGTCAGAACAGTGCCCTGTGCAGCTGGGTCCTGGACTTCCTGACGGACCGCCCCCAGGTGGTAAAGGTAGGAAACAACATCTCCACTCCGCTGATCCTCAACACTGGGGCACCACAAGGGTGTGTTCTCAGCCCCCTCCTGTACTCCCTGTTCACCCACGACTGCGTGGCCACGCACGCCTCTAACTCAATCATCAAGTTTGCAGACAACACAGTGGTAGGCTTGATTACCAACAACGACGAGACAGCCTACAGGGAGGAGGTGCGGGCCCTCGGAGTGTGGTGCCAGGAAAATAACCTCTCACTCAATGTCAGCAAAACAAAAGAGATGATCGTGGACTTCAGGAAACAGCAAAGGGAGCACCCCTCTTTCCACATCGACTGGACAGCAGTGGAGAAGTTCCTCAGTGTCCCCGACAATCTGAAATGGTCCACGCACACAGACAGTGTGGTGAAGAAGGCGCAACAACACCTCTTCAACCTCAGGAGGCTGAAAATATGTGGCTTGTCACCGAAAAACTTCACTAGCTTTTACAGGTGCACAATCGAGAGCATCCCGTCGGACTGTATCACCGCCTGGTACGTAAACTGCACAGCCCACAACCGCAGGGCTCTCCAGAGGGTAGTGAGGTCTGCACAACGCATCACCGGGGGCAAACTACCTGCCCTCCAGGACACCTATAACACCCGATGTCACAAGAAGGCAAAAAAAGATAATCAAGGACAATAACCACCCGAGCCAATGCCTGTTCACCCTGCTTCTATCCAGAAGGCGAGGTCAGTACAGGTGCATCAAAGCTGGGACAGAAAGATTGAAAAAACAGTTTCTATCTCAAGGCCATCAGATTGTTCAACAGCCATCACTAGCACAGAGAGGCAGCTGCCTACCGACTTGATATCATTGGCCACTTTAACTTCTTCATGATTTTTTTATTTTACCTTTATTTAACTAGGCAAGTAATTTAAGAAAAAAATATTATTTTCAATGACAGCCTAGGAACAATGGGTTAACTGCCTTGTTCAGGGGCTGAATGACAGATTTTTACCTCGGCAGTTCTTGGATTCAACCTTGCAACCTTTTGGTTACTAGTCCAACGCTCTAACCACTAGGCTACCTCCCACGGGACGGTTGAGCTAATGTAGGCTAATGTAATTAGCATAAACAGAACACTAGTCACTTTAATAATGCCACTTTAAGAATATTTACATATCTCGCAATACTTATCTCATATGTACTGTATACTACACTATCTATTCTATATTATCTACTGCATCTCAGCCGCTCTGTCACTGCTCATCCATATATTTTATATTTATATATTCTCATCCCATTCCTTTACTAGATTGTGTGTATTAGGTTTTGTTGTGGAATTTGTTAGATATTAGGTTTTGTTGTGGAATTGTTAGATATTACCTGTTAGATACTGCTGCACTGTCAGATCTAGAAGCATAAGCATTTCACTACACTATAACACTAAACAATAATATCTGCTAACCATGTGTATGTGACCAATACAATTGTATTTGATTTGATTTTGTATCTCCTGGAAAGGATCAGGGTATTTGTTGCTTCTGACTCCACAGCAGCATACATCATCTCTCCTTGGCTACATCCCAAATGGCACCCTATTCCCTATGTAGTGCACTAGTTAATGGCACCCTATTCCCTATGTAGTGCACTAGTTAATGGCACCCTATTCCCTATGTAGTGCACTAGTTAATGGCACCCTATTCCCTATGTAGTGCACTAGTTAATGGCACTCTATTCCCTATGTAGTGCCCTAGTTAATGGCACCCTATTCCCTATGTAGTGCACTAGACCCCTCCTGTCTCAGCCTCCAGTATTTATGCTGCAGTAGTTTATGTGTCGGGGGGGCTAGGGTCAGTTTGTTATATCTGGAGTACTTCTCCTGTCCTATTCGGTGTCCTGTGTGAATCTAAGTGTGCGTTCTCTAATTCTCTCCTTCTCTCTTTCTTTCTCTCTCTCGGAGGACCTTGCTGTCCCCAGTCCACCTGGCCGTGCTGCTGCTCCAGTTTCAACTGACCTGAGCCCTAGGACCATGCCCCAGGACTACCTGACATGATGACTCCTTGCTGTCCCCAGTCCACCTGACCGTGCTGCTGCTCCAGTTTCAACTGTTCTGCCTTATTATTATTCGACCATGCTGGTCATTTATGAACATTTGAACATCTTGGCCATGTTCTGTTATAATCTCCACCCGGCACAGCCAGAAGAGGACTGGCCACCCCACATAGCCTGGTTCCTCTCTAGGTTTCTTCCTAGGTTTTGGCCTTTCTCAGGAGTTTTTCCTAGCCACCGTGCTTCTACACCTGCTTTGCTTGCTGTTTGGGGTTTTAGGCTGGGTTTCTGTACAGCACTTTGAGATATCAGCTGATGTACGAAGGGCTATATAAATACATTTGATTTGACTAGTTAATGACACCCTATTCCCTATGTAGTGCACTAGTTAATGACACCCTATTCCCTACGTAGTGCACTAGTTAATGGCACCCTATTCCCTATGTAGTGCACTAGTTAATGACACCCTATTCCCTATGTAGTGCACTAGCTTTGACGAGGACCCATAGGGCTCTGGCCAAAAGTAGTTGGTGGTGATATAATGTAGGATTGGGGTGGTGATATAATGTAGGGTGGTGATATAATGTAGGGTTGGGGTGGTGATATACTGTAGGGTTAGGGTGGTGATATAATATAGGGTTAGGGTGGTGATATAATATAGAGTTAGGGTTGTGATGTATCATGTAGGGTTAGGGTGGTGATATAATGTAGGGTTAGGGTGGTGATATAATATAGGGTTAGGGTGGTGATATAATATAGGGTTAGTGTGGTGATATAATGTAGGGTTGGGGTGGTGATATAATGTAGGGTTAGGGTGGTGATATAATGTAGGGTTAGTGTGGTGATATCATGTAGGGTTAGGGTGGTGATATAATGTAGAGTTAGGGTGGTGATATAATGTAGGGTTAGGGTGGTGATATAACGTAGGTTTAGGGTGTGCGTGAAACAAAGAATTTTTCCAACAATTGTTTACAGATTATTTCACTTATAATTCACTGTATCACAATTCCAGTGGGTCAGAAGTTTACATACACTAAGTTGACTGTGCCTTTAAACAGCTTGGAAAATTCCAGAAAATGATGTCATGGCTTTAGAAACTTCTGATAGGCTAATTGACATCATTTGAGTCAATTGGAGGTGTACCTGTGGATGTATTTCAAGGCCTACCTTCAAATTCAGTGCCTCTTTGCTTGACATCATGGGAAAATCAAAAGAAATCAGCCAAGACCTCAGAAAAACAATTGTAGACCTCCACACGTCTGGTTCATCCTTGGGAGCAATTTACAAATGCCCGAAAGTACCACGTTCATCTGTACAAACAATAGTACGCAAGTATAAACCCCATGGGAACACACAGCCGTCATACCGCTCAGGAAGGAGACCCGTTCTGTCTGTTAGAGATGAACATACTTTGGTTCGAAAAGTGCAAATCAATCCCAGAACAACAGCAAAGGACCCTGTGAAGATGCTGGAGGAATCAGGTACAAAAGTATCTATATCCACAGTAAAACGTGTCCAATATCGATATAACTTGAAATGCTGCTCTGCAAGGAACGTACTTTTTGGAGAAATGTCCTCTGGTCTGATGAAACAAAAATAGAACTGTATGGCCATAATGACCATCGTTAAGTTTGGAGAAAACGGGGGAGGCTTGCAAGCCGAAGAACACCATCCCAACTGTGAAGCACGAGGGTGGCAGCATCATGTTGTGGGGTGCTTTGCTGCAGGAGGGACTGGTGCACTTCACAAAATAGATGGCATCATGAGGAATTAAAATTATGTGGATATATTGAAGCAACATCTCAAGACATCAGTCAGGAAGTTAAAGCTTGGTTGCAAATGGCTCTTCCAAATAGACAATGACCCCAAGTATTCTTCCAAAGTTGTGACAAAATGGCTTAAGGACAACAAAGTCAAGGTATTGGAGTGGCCATAACAAAGCCCTGACCTCAATCCTATAGACACTTTGTGGGCAGAACTGAAAAAGCGTGTGCGAGCAAGGAGGCCTACAAACCAGACTCAGTTACAACAGCTCTGTTAGGAGGAATGGGACAAAATTTACCCAACCTATTGTGGGAAGCTTGTGGAAGGCTACCCAAAACGTTTGAGCCAAGTTAAACTATTTAAAGGCCATGCTACAAAATACTAATTGAGTGTATGTAAACTTCTGACCCACTGGGAATGTGATGAAAGAAATAAAAGCTGAAATAAATCCTTCTCTCTGCTATTATTCTCACATTTCACATTCTTAAAATAAAGTGGTGATCCTAACTGACCTAAGACAGGGACTTTTTACTAGGACTAAATGTCAGGAATTGTGAAAAATTGAGTTTAAATGCATTTGGTGTATGTAAACTTCCGACTTCAACTGTATATATCAATGCATTATCTAAATTGCAGCCGCGAATCCGCCATAGAAAAATAAAGAACATAAGCTCTGGTAATATGGATAGCCTAACTATTGAAGCAATGAGCGAGTTGGTTTTCCATGGCCCCGGTACCCCTGGTGGGTGGAGAGTTCTCTTTTAGGATCAATGGAATGGTTGAAAATAATCAAACAAAGAGGAGCTGCTTATGTTTGTCCTGTTTCACATACAGTGGGGAGAACAAGTATTTGATACACTGCTGATTTTTCAGGTTTTCATACTTACAAAGCATGTAGAGGTCTGTAATTTTTTATCAATGGGTACACTTCAACTGTGAGAGACAGAATCTAAAATACTTATGTCATGCAATAAAATGCAAATGAATTACTTAAAAATCATACATTGTGATTTTCTGGATTTTTGTTTTAGATTCCGTCTCCCACAGTTGGAGTGTACCCATTGATAAAAAAAATGACAGACCTCTACATGCTTTGTAAGTAGGAAAACCTGCAAAATCAGCAGTGTATCAAATACTTGTTCTCCCCACTGTATGTGTAGTGTGAAATGGACATGTGCTTCTTTTGCATATCCCACTCCCCCCGAGACATCCTCAGAAAGTGGGGTCACGGCCAGAGGTCAGTCATTATTGATGGCGAACCTGGAACAATTAAGGTTAACTGTCTTGCTCAAGGGCAGATCAACAGATATTTCACCTCGTCAGCTCTGGGATTCAAACCAGCAACCTTTCGGAGACCGGCCCAATGCTGTAACCGCTAGGCTACCTGCTGCACCTGGGGCACAGGGCCATGCAAAACAAATTTGCCTAAAACTCGTCTGGCAATCCTCTTTCAGCTCGAGAAAGTGGATTTCTACTGGTGCGGGCGTTTAACATAAAGCCTCATGGCTCTCATTGATTAAACAACACAATGCAGTAACACTGCTAAAGCCAATTTAACAATATGTCAATCGAGAGGTTTCTCTGGAGACATTAGTGTTCTGTGTGTGACCTTTACTTCCTGAAGTGCACTGGAGTGTTGTTTTTGCTTCTCGGAAGGCTTGATTATCACTGAGCATTCTAAAAGTGCTTGATTGTCACTGAGCATTCTAAAAGTGCTTGATTAATCACTGAGCATTCTAAAAGTGCTTGATTAATCACTGAGCATTCTAAAAGTGCTTGATTAATCACTGAGCATTCTAAAAGTGCTTGATTAATCACTGAGCATTCTAAAAGTGCTTGATTATCACTGAGCATTCTAAAAGTGCTTGATTAATCACTGAGCATTCTAAAAGTGCTTGATTATCACTGAGCATTCTAAAAGTGCTTGATTATCACTGAGCATTCTAAAAGTGCTTGATTATCACTGAGCATTCTAAAAGTGCTTGATTAATCACTGAGCATTCTAAAAGTGCTTGATTATCACTGAGCATTCTAAAAGTGCTTGATTATCACTGAGCATTCTAAAAGTGCTTAATTATCACTGAGCATTCTAAAAGTGATCTATGCCGTTTAAAGTACTTATAATAGACTGCACTACCACTCACCCCCTCCTAACCTGCTCAACTCTGATCACCACTTCCTCTCTCTGTCAGTGTGCGTTGTGTTGTGTCATGTCGACTGCGTGGGGCCGCCTCACCTACTGCTCAGGAAGGGACGCAGAGGGCAGGCTGGTGAGCACTTCCCTCTCTCATCTGCTTGTGGGTCCATCACCATTCACGGAACTCCGGGTCCAGAAGTTAACACTCAGAATCAGTCTGACAAGAACAAGCACAGTACTAAGGCAGATAGATACTAAGGCAAACGCATGGACCCAGACTGCCACAGTAACAGACTGCCATGGTAACAGACTGCCATGGTAACAGGCTGCCATAGTAACTGATTTGACGAGAAACGTGGAGACAATGACAAGTCGAAAGGAATTGTCAAACTACAGCATGATGTGTTGATTTTAGTCTTGTGTGTGAGGAGTTAAAATTACCACATTTCAGGAACAGTTTCCACACACAAAAAAAAGATGAGATCATCTCTAAATAATCAAAACAGATACAGTAGATGAACAAAGTCCACCCCTAGAGTATAGTCACCAGCCTTTGCATCAGCATATAGTTAAAGGATCAATTTACACACATATAATATATTTTTATTGCCCTCAATCCCTCAAAACAAAAATAAACCACATTTAGAATAGATTCGTATCACGAGAAAGAACATATTAGAAAAGACAGAAATCAATTTGTCCAAGAAGAAAAAACCTTACAAAACCAAATGTGTATACGTGTGAATTGAACATTTTTACCCCACAGCATATTATGAAATAAACAGACCAAGCCACTTTCATTACAGGTGTCTCCGTCTAAACTAGTAACCTGTTAGGGGTTTTTTTTCTTGCTTGAAAGCACATTCTTCCATTCTATTGTGTTAGTAGGACTTTTTGGAAGTAACGACTTATTTTTCAACACTGGCATTTGAGTTCCAGCAGAGGGCACCAACACATCATCCGCCCTTTCTGGCCTCAAGACCTCCCGTGTAACTCTATGCTCTTTTATTTTAGTCGGGGAATCAGAGTGACTTCTGGGTGTAGAGGGCACAGCGCCTACTGTAGCCCCTTCTATGTTCATTAAACATTACATTTTTGTCATTCAGCAGACACTCTTATCCAGAGTCAACTGCACAGTTTGTGCATCCATCTTAAAGATAGCTAGGTGAGACAACCACATATCACCGTCATAGTCAGTACATTTTTCCTCAATAAATGATCAAAGCTAGTAAGAAAAGAGTAGTGGTAGTGCCAGTGTCAACAAGGGTGTTAGTTAAAGATACTGAAGAGGTGGGTTTTCAGAAGGTGGGCAGTGACTCAGCTGTCCTGATTTTAGGGGGAACTGGAAGCTTGTTCCACCATTTGGGTACCAGGACAGAGAATAGCTTTGCCTGGGATGAACGGGAGCCAGGCTCAGCCTGGTATTTTTCTGTGTTGGGAAAACTACTCAGAAAAGACAGTTTAGCAAGCCACCAATTACCTCACACTGGAAGAAGTTAAGAAAAATAGTTTACTTAACTACAGTCATTTTGAAAAGTAGTTCACTACATCCAAACTACTTTGTGAAAAGGGATCATATCTAAATCTGAAATGTCAGACTACAAATTAAGAGATCACTTTAGGGTCATATATTAACAGAATGTGTCATTTAGCCTAAACACAAAAACGAGGTTTCAAGTGAGAAACGGGTTGGTCTGATGCCCAAAAATGGAAATTATGGCCTACTTCACTCATTTTATTTTAGCCAAAAATGTAGTGTATAGTTCCAGTAGTTGGCTACACGACTAAAACGTAGTGTGTAGTTCCAGTAGTTGGCTACACGACTAAAACGTAGTGTGTAGTTCCAATAGTTGGCTACACGGCTAAAACGTAGTGTGTAGTTCCAGTAGTTGGCTACACGGCTAAAACGTAGTGTGTAGTTCCAGTAGTTGGCTACACGGCTAAAACGTAGTATGTAGTTCCAGTAGTTGGCTACATGGCTAAAACATAGTGTGTAGTTCCAGTAGTTGGCTACATGGCTAAAACATAGTGTATAGTTCCAGTAGTTGGCTACATGGCTAAAACATAGTGTGTAGTTGGCTACATGGCTAAAACGTAGTGTGTAGTTCCAGTAGTTGGCTACATGGCTAAAACATAGTGTGTAGTTGGCTACATGGCTAAAACGTAGTGTGTAGTTGGCTACACCACTACATGGTAAAACGTAGTATGTAGTTCCAGTAGTTAGCTACACTGCTACATGACAACAAGTAATGAACTACTGCAAACACTATCTAGATTTGATTTTAGTTCCACTACCACCAAGCTACTGCAAAATGTAGTTAATTTACTAGTAATCTGGTGCAGTAGCAGACACGGGGTCAGGTACGGGGCCAGGAGCCCATGGGATGGGAGCACCATGGGTACTCCTGTCCACTACCCTCCCTGTTAGCCCAGCTGGTAGCAGGTCTATGGGTTTTCCCAGGAGCCTCTGCTTCATCTCATAACTTTCCTTGGAAGGTCCTACAAGGCGGAGGAGATCTCCAACCTGATCGACGAGGACAGTAGGATAAATTATATTATACTTCTGAACCAGTTGATGAATTCTAACCTGTCGGTCGCGATCGAGTGTCCATAGTGGGATTTCTTGAGTTCGTAGTCTTAAATGAAGCTTGTTGAAAAAAACCTGCAGCTTTTCCATAACCCCCTCTGGACTCTTCCCTTCAATGAAAACATAGTGGAGGTCTGAACCTTCAGCTGGCTTAACATCCATTTGAGTTGTGTGGCCTCCAAGAATGGAATCAATGTCCTTTTTCCTGACGCACTGGGCATAACGGAGCACATCTGTGTCCGTTATGAAGAAGACCTCACTGGGAGATGGGGTCTGGGAGATGGGTTCCACTGGTTTGGGGGATGGGGTCTGGGAGATGGGTTCCACTGGTTTGGGGGATGGGTTCCACTGGTTTGGGGGATGGGTTCCACTGGTCTGGGAGATGGGTTCCACTGGTTTGGGGGATGTGTTCCTGACATGGGTCAAGTTGTCCCCAACATACCCTGTTGCTTGCGGGCTGGGAAATGGGTTGCAGCGGATTGAGGATCTGGAAATGGCCCCAGAGGCATGGCTATTGAGACTGGATGGCGAAGGGCTGCTGTGGCGCAGGGTGTTTGTGTCCTGGGGTAAGACCTGCTGCAGTTGGGCCTTCACTGCAGTGAACTTCTGAAAGGAGCCCTGAATGGGTAGCTGGGGAATCTCGTTCACAGGCTGGAGCACCTCCTCGCTGTCCTTGGAGAACATGCTCACATCCAGATCGACCTTGACTGGCACGTCCACCTGCGACACACACATAACACATAAATAAAACCAGAGAAAAAATAGAACTCTTCTGCAACGCTCGTTGGTCTTGGAACGACCTGCAAACGCCTTGAAAACTGAAGGTAGATGGTGTTGCTAACTGAGTTTAAAGCTCTGATTGAGAAAAAAAATGTTGTTGACCACTTATTGTTTTTAACGTAAAGTATTGTATGTACATGCTGACTACTTCGTCATGACCGCTTGCCAGCTCAACTCGAAAAATAGTTTATTCCCTGGTAAATGAAAGGTTCAATAAAGGAAATTGTAACCATCCTTTTTACAGGACATGGATTGCAATATGATGTGTCTTTTTACTACCTCAGGCGTGTCAGCGTTCCTGATTTTAAGAGGAAAGTGTTGCCCATCCACTTCTAAGACATGGGTCCGCTGCGACACACGTGCAGCCACTGCAACAGAGAGGAGAGGAAGTTAGATGAATTACATGGTTTTTTACCACAAATGTACTGTATCCATATATTCTGTAGCAAATAGTACATTATCACAAACTAATATTAGACTATGTGTACCTAAAAAAAAATAGATATCTGTAGTTCCATCCATTCGATAAGCCTACCTTCTGGATCCTCAAATATGACAAAGGCCTGTCCTGGGCTGTAGGATGGAAACTGTACTCTCTTTACCTCTCCTCCCCCGTTCCCTGGTCGTTGGAAGTGTATCGTGAGCTTGTCAACCATTCTAACAGAGGCAAGGATATCGTCGGGGACGCCAAGCACCTCCACGGGTGTTCCCTCCATGACAGTACTGGGGAAAGGGCATAGAGGTGAGCAACGACCACAGGTGACACCACCTCAGGTTGTAGCAGTCTTATTGGCTGAATGTGATATGCAACATCTGGGACTAGCATTAGCTAATGCAGCATGGAGGTGAACAATTGTGTTTCATAAAGAAAGCATGCATATTTTCCCACATTCTCGACATTAACTAGTTACGGAGGAAATGGATGACTTTGCAGCCTGAATGGAGAATGTTTACCACCCGGTCCACAGGGGATACGTAGGGCCCTATAAAAACATTTTTTTGCCTGATTCCATTTCGTTTTTCCAGATTTCCGTTTCCCCCGAATAGTTTCAGGTTTCAAAAAGAAAACATTTCAGAATTGAATGTTCTAAGTCCACAACAATGTTTAAACCACATCAGGAGACCATTTTAGAGGTCTGGGGGGAAAAATAAAGACGTTTTAATGTTTTGGCGTGCAAGTGTGCACCAGGAAGAGACCATTGTTTGGCTAAGCAGTGTTTCTGTAGCACTCATGTGGTTGCAGAGTTCGTAAAATGACCACCTGGTTTGAAGCAAATAATCATTCTGCCAGGTAGGCTACTTTTTAATTAACATTCATTTGGGAAGGTTTTTGGGAAAACCTTTCCGTTTCTAACAGAAGGTTATCATTAGAATCGTCGCTAACGGATATGCAAAGTGTAGACAAGTGTGCAAATACCAACAGACCGGGGCATTCTTGTGACTTACTTCGCAAATGAATGCATTTTCCAATAAGTCCAATTTGTTTTTGTTGATTTCCTACAAAGTTAATTTAAAAAATATATATTGTTGAATTCTATTTTAATGTCTGGATTATATGATTCTGTCCACAATGTGGATTTTATAGTGCCCTAGATATGAGTGTATAGCCGGTTTGCCTTCTACCAGAGTAGAAGAGGGAGGCCCAACTCGGCGGAAAATCTGTCTCCCTCCGGCAGGAGGCGTTTTTCCCCCTTGTTTTGCCCACCAAACAAGGAGCTTTTGTATGCAGGTCAATGAGAGTGTGTCGAACTAAAAAATGTATGGCTTATTTGCTACATGAGGTAAATTTGACTGAATAGAAGTTTCGTAATGCTTAAGTTGTTACGAGTGTACTGATATAAGTAGGACACGTGACATCCCGGCAACTTTGAGAAAAAAACACTTTATATCGGAGTTGTCTCGAGATGTCTATGCATATTCATGACATGAGGCTAGTAGCATAGCATCTCTCGGGTTGACGTCAACAACCCTCATCGAATATTCCAAATGTATCCACCAATCCAAAGAAAGGATAGGCGGGAGCAACACCGCTTTGTGGACAACGACTCCTATTGTTTTTTAAAACATTACTTTAAAAATGTAACATTAACCTAATAAAACATTTGTTGTGGGAATGACGAGCAGTAGGCCTAATACAATATCACAGCATATTGTCTATGTGCCTGGCCTGGTAATATTGTTCTTCTCAGACCATATTATATTTTAAAACTCAAGCTTTGATAACAAAATAGATCAGTTGGTGTAGCACTTGCAAGGCACAGCTGAGCATAAATTTAAATAATTTGCTTTTTTATTTTACTGGACTGATGGTACCTCCTGCATCTGTCATGGTGCTTTCAAGACAACTCAACAGGTCAAATCATGATGTCAGTGATCTGCAGGTCGGAAAGTCAGAGCTCTAGAAACATGCCCGAGTTTCCGACATGGAATTCTGAGTTGGATGACCATTCAAAACGATGGTCATCCAAGTTCCCAGTTGTCTTGAACGCACTGAATTCGGGAAGTCTGAGATTTCAGAGTAAAGAGTTCAGTTGTTTTGAACATGGCCTTATTCTCAGTGGAGGGAGGGAGCAAGAGAGCAGCAGAGGGTCCATCGCTCATGGTCCCTGCTCTCTCCTTCCTTTCCTCTGGTGAGACTGACCAGAAAGAGGAGACAGTCTTCCACCTGATGGCGTATCTCGAGTCGTACCGCATAACCAATATGCAAGCATAGATTCGTGTTGTTCCTATGACCAGAGAAAGTGATATATTCCTCCATATTAAAATAACAAGAAAAAGGGCTATCGTTACACTTGTCTACTCATTCATTGCACCTGCAGCGCGAGAGAAGGGCGTTTTATGTTTTGTAATAATGTTGAATAAAAACAGTGACAGTGGTGAAAAGAAAATTAAAACATACACACTCTTATCAACAGCAGCTCTTTGCTATATTCTTTGACAGTCTCTCTCTGGTCATGCTATATTCTTTGACAGTCTCTCTCTGGTCATGCTATATTCTTTGACAGTCTCTCTCTGGTCATGCTATATTCTTTGACAGTCTCTCTCTGGTCATGCTATATTCTTTGACAGTCTCTCTCTGGTCATGCTATATTCTTTGACAGTCTCTCTCTGGTCATGCTATATTCTTTGACAGTCTCTCTCTGGTCATGGTTTTAATATTTTCAAGTATCCTGGTTCCGACTAGCAAGTGAACAGGGCAACTGTTTCGAAGTACACTGCTTAGCGATCTCGACACATGCCTTGGAGCTCTGGCATCAAACGTACCATCACTAGTCAATACTAGAGGTTGAACGATTAATCGAAATGGCCGATTAATTAGGGCCAATTTCAAGTTTTCATAACAATCGGTAATCGGCATTTTTGGACACCGATCATGGCCGATTACATTGCAATCCACGAGGAGACTGCGTGGCAGGCTGACTACCTTATATGCGAGTGCAGCAAGGAGCCAAGGTAAGGTGCTAGCTAGCATTAAACGTATCTTATAAAAACAATAAATCTTAACATAATCACTAGTTAACTACACATGGTTGATGATATTACTAGTTTATCTAGCTTGTCCTGCGTTGCATGTAATCGATGCGGTGCCTGTTAATTTATCATTGAATCACAGTCTACTTCGCCAAACAGGTGATTTAAAAAGCGCATTCGCGAAAAAAGCACCGTCGTTGCACCAATGTACCTAACCATAAACATCAACGTCTTTCTTAAAATCAATACACAAGTATATTTTTTTAAACCTGCATATTTAGTTAAAAGAAATTCATGTTAGCAGGCAATATTAAACTAGAGAAATTGTGTCACATCTCTTGCGTTCATTGCACGCAGAGTCAGGGTATATGCAACAGTTTGGGCCGCCTGGCTCGTTGAGAACTAATTTGCCCGAATTTTACGTAATTATGACATAACATTGAAGGTTGTCTAATGTAACAGGAATATTTAGACTTAGGGATGCCACCCGTTAGATAAAATACGGAACGGTTCCGTATTTCACTGAAAGAATAAACGTTTTGTTTTCGAAATGATCGTTTCCGGATTTGACCATATTAATGACCTAAGACTCGTATTTCTGTGAGTTATTATGTTATAGTTAAGTCTATGATTTGATATTTGATAGAGCAGTCTGACTGAGCGGTGGTAGGCAGCAGCAGGCTCATAAGCATTCATTTAAACAGCACTTTTGTGCGTTTGCCAGCAGCTCTTCGCTGTCCTTCAAGCATTGTGCTGTTTATGACTTCTGCACTGTTGGAGCGAAGAACACAAGCATTTTGCTACACCCGCAATAACATCTGCTAAACATCTGTATGCGACCAATACAATTTGATTTGAGTGGTAGAGGAAGATGGGTACAGGGTGAGGGATCCTGAGAGGAATCCTGTGAGTAGGCAGAGACCAAGAGAGAGATGGGAAGAATATGTGCTTCAGTAAGGTGGGCTTTTTAGCATTTATAGCCATGGTTGTCAATTATACTGCAGAAATGGATCAGAAGTGACAGAAAATAGAAGTTGTGGAGGCAGTAGCTGAGAAGTACTCGGGATTGTGAGGATTTACTGCAGAACAGTTGCTTTGGGTGTTGAGTGG
The DNA here is from genome assembly GCF_013265735.2 of Oncorhynchus mykiss. NCBI lineage: Eukaryota > Metazoa > Chordata > Actinopteri > Salmoniformes > Salmonidae > Oncorhynchus > Oncorhynchus mykiss. Next base: position 65,618,307 of record NC_048582.1, read on the forward strand.
TAAGTGGTCTGTCCTCTCAGACTATCAGTCTGGAGTAGTATTAGATCGGGTTAAATAGTGGAAGGGGTGGTGTTTTTTGTTGTTGTTGTGAGGGCTATTAGTTGGCAGGGCAATTTTCCTTGTTTCCAATGTTGTATTACCATAACAAAAATGTAACGTAGGGAAGGTCGTGAATGGCATCATACACCAACCAGTACAGTAGGTGGCGGTGTATACAACTAAAAGTTGGATGCGATCAGCCAACCAAATCCTAAAGAAGTACAGCTGTGGTTTTATTTGATTGAATAACGTTGTATTAAAATGTATGGATTTCAGCAGACAAAGCACGGCACGCAAAAACATACAGTAGGTACACGGTAAGGGTTTTAGAATGTTTTAAAAAATAAGTATCGACGCATTGCAACTAGAAAGACCATAAACAAACTAGCCTGTGTTACTTGGCAATGTAAAGTGAAGAACTGGAATGTAACTGAAAAGTAATTATTGACAGCACGCAACATTATTGCATTAAATTAACTGTGTATGGATGTGAGTTATCTACGTTTAATCAATCAATGTGATTTGTTTAAGTTTGGCAATATTGTAATCCGATTCCCAATTTCCCTCTCCCGTTTTTCACTAAGAAAACACTGAAAATATACTTGATGTAAAATTTTATGCATTAACAACAAACATGTTTTTATTATCCTTCAAAAAGTTGTTATTTGAATCAAACTTACCTATATCGGGTTGTCGGTTTGTTCAAAATAAGGTCGTCACCACTGAAGTATGGTCGTACTATGCATTTCTAGAAAAGTGAAAAGTTGTCAGCGTCACGCATAGACTGATGCCGCGTTCAAATGCTAATCGGAACTAGGAAACTCGAACATTTCCGACTTGTTATCCGTTGACGCGGGCACGTGTATAACTATAACCAGTTAGCAACTCGGAAATTTCAGAGTGAACGCGGCAGAGTCTATGGCGTTGCTGCTGACAACCTTTCACTTTCGATTCTCTCGAAATGCACAGGGACACCATACCTCCTCCTTCTTCCTCTATTTCTTTAAGTTATATTGGCGAATCGCAACCAACTGACAGGTGCTTACACCGAAACCTACTGCACTGGAGTGTGAGGCCAGTCACTCCCTATCTATACCACTATATTCTCTAAACTAACCCTGCATTTCTAATCAAATGTAATCTCACTACTAACCTCACTACTCCCATCACCCACACACAAAATACCACCCACTCCCCATTACGTCCAACCTCTCTGACCCTGTCAAACAACCTCTCTCTTTCTACATAATACGTTTCACAATATAATAATACATGTTCAACCGTTTCCGCTACCATGCAGCCATTACACATCCCTGTACCATGTTTCCCTATCAAATGTGAAGAGGAATACAATCCCACATGTCCTAATCTCATCCTACACGACATAACTCCCTCCCTTCTGTTCCCATTATATGACACTATCTCCCGTGCAGATTTCCTTGTACTATAAATACGTCTGCCCTTACTACTTTCGTCCCATTGTATCTGCCAGCAATCTAACCCATTTTTCAGAATCAACGTTTTAATTTCCCCTCTGAACAACCTCACCTGTAAATACACAATATTTAAGTGTCTATGCTCTTTGTGTTGTTATATCTACTACATCATGTCCATAAACTCCTGTATGACCAGAATCCAATCGATGTGAATACCATTTCCTTGTTACCCTAACAACAGCATCATTATGTCTACCCATAAATCCTCACATTCTGACCTCCCAGATCGTAAACTACACAGTCCCAACATATTACTGACCTTCTTGTTTACAACTCCTCTATCCATTGCAAGCTAACAAATATGGCAACCATTTCTGTTGAATATAGAGATAAATCATTTGTTAGTATCTTGCATAGATTAACATTAAACTCAGGAATAAATTCACCTGCTCCTGTCTTCCCATTCATGGCATCCTTTGAACCATCTGTATACACTGCAAGACAAGAATGAAACTGATTGCTAATATATTGATCAGCTATTGTTCCTAGATTATCTTCTTCACACCACTGTTTATTATCTTCGATCAGGCTCAGATCAACATGTGGTCTTGTATAAAATGAAAGGATATCAAACTCAACCCGTTGATCTTTTCCAGTGATGAAGACATGGATGTCTCATGGTATGTTTTACATCTGGAATGTATTGATTGTTGCTGCCTTCTTGGCCAGGTCTCTTGAATGTTTTGGCATTCAGGTCCACGCTCACTTTCTGAACAATTCTATCATTAAAATCAAAAGTGGTGCTGTCAAAAAGCAATATGACAATATGTCACGTATTATTCTGTGATCATTTGTGATTTGAATCTTGAGTTGATATATTTTGATAAAGCTAGCACAACTTCTTACCTATCCTTTTGCAGTGGAGCCAACAGAGGGAAAGAGCCTATAGGGTGCTGTGGTCCTCGAGGGGAGGAGCCAATAGAGGAGAAGAGCCTATAGAGAGCTGTGGTCCTCGAGGGGAGGAGCCAATAGAGGGGAATCGTAGTTTATTAGTGTATCCTGTAGTTTATTAGTGTTGAGATGTGGTCTATCTGCTGTATCCTGTAGTTTATTAGTGTTGAGATGTGGTCTTTCTATCTGCTGTATCCTGTAGTTTATTAGTGTTGAGATGTGGTCTTTCTATCTGCTGTATCCTGTAGTTTATTAGTGTTGAGATGTGGTCTATCTATCTGCTGTATCCTGTAGTTTATTAGTGTTGAGATGTGGTCTTTCTATCTGCTGTATCCTGTAGTTTATTAGTGTTGAGATGTGGTCTATCTATCTGCTGTATCCTGTAGTTTATTAGTGATGAGATGTGGTCTTTCTATCTGCTGTATCCTGTAGTTTATTAGTGTTGAGATGTGGTCTTTCTATCTGCTGTATCCTGTAGTTTATTAGTGTTGAGATGTGGTCTATCTGCTGTATCCTGTAGTTTATTAGTGTTGAGATGTGGTCTATCTGCTGTATCCTGTAGTTTATTAGTGTTGAGATGTGGTCTATCTGCTGTATCCTGTAGTTTATTAGTGTTGAGATGTGGTCTATCTATCTGCTGTATCCTGTAGTTTATTAGTGTTGAGATGTGGTCTATCTGCTGTATCCTGTAGTTTATTAGTGTTGAGATGTGGTCTATCTGCTGTATCCTGTAGTTTATTAGTGTTGAGATGTGGTCTATCTATCTGCTGTATCCTGTAGTTTATTAGTGTTGAGATGTGGTCTATCTATCTGCTGTATCCTGTAGTTTATTAGTGTTGAGATGTGGTCTTTCTATCTGCTGTATCCTGTAGTTTATTAGTGTTGAGATGTGGTCTTTCTATCTGCTGTATCCTGTAGTTTATTAGTGTTGAGATGTGGTCTATCTGCTGTATCCTGTAGTTTATTAGTGTTGAGATGTGGTCTATCTATCTGCTGTATCCTGTAGTTTATTAGTGTTGAGATGTGGTCTATCTGCTGTATCCTGTAGTTTATTAGTGTTGAGATGTGGTCTATCTGCTGTATCCTGTAGTTTATTAGTGTTGAGATGTGGTCTTTCTATCTGCTGTATCCTGTAGTTTATTAGTGTTGAGTATGTGGTCTTTCTATCTGCTGTATCCTGTAGTTTATTAGTGTTGAGATGTGGTCTATCTATCTGCTGTATCCTGTAGTTTATTAGTGTTGAGATGTGGTCTTTCTATCTGCTGTATCCTGTAGTTTATTAGTGTTGAGATGTGGTCTATCTGCTGTATCCTGTAGTTTATTAGTGTTGAGATGTGGTCTTTCTATCTGCTGTATCCTGTAGTTTATTAGTGTTGAGATGTGGTCTTTCTATCTGCTGTATCCTGTAGTTTATTAGTGTTGAGATGTGGTCTATCTGCTGTATCCTGTAGTTTATTAGTGTTGAGATGTGGTCTTTCTATCTGCTGTATCCTGTAGTTTATTAGTGTTGAGATGTGGTCTATCTATCTGCTGTATCCTGTAGTTTATTAGTGTTGAGATGTGGTCTATCTATCTGCTGTGTCCTGTAGTTTATTAGTGTTGAGATGTGGTCTTTCTATCTGCTGTATCCTGTAGTTTATTAGTGTTGAGATGTGGTCTATCTATCTGCTGTATCCTGTAGTTTATTAGTGTTGAGATGTGGTCTATCTGCTGTATCCTGTAGTTTATTAGTGTTGAGATGTGGTCTATCTATCTGCTGTATCCTGTAGTTTATTAGTGTTGAGATGTGGTCTATCTATCTGCTGTGTCCTGTAGTTTATTAGTGTTGAGATGTGGTCTATCTATCTGCTGTATAGTAGATATTTTGTTGTTGCTGTTTTATTGATTAAAAGAAATACTGTGTATTATTTTCCCTGCACTGTAATGTCCACTAGGGGACAGTAGGGGACAGGCCTGAAGCTACACCCAGGTAGGCCTATTCTGGTGGCTATGAAATAAAACCAGATTTACTGTAGCTGCAGCCCAGTCATCCACAAGTTGTCTGATAGACTATGTAGCATACTGAAGACAGCAAGATTCAGGCCTACCTGTCTCAGTTTACTCTCTGTAGTCATCTGAAAAAACACATTTGGGGAATTTGCGAATTACATACTCATTCGGCCAACTTAATGAATTATATGGAGTATCCTATCTTCCCCATTCAAATTCTACTTCTTCTTGGCCTTTTCAATTCAAATTCAGACTGTGTTGACCAATGCGATCTGACCACAACCCGACCCTCTTTGTAGTGGAACATACAATAAAGAGCAGCTGGAAATGTATTCAGTAATGGCTTTGATGGTGGGTGGTGACTGCGGTCACAGAGGACTTGCACAGAGGACTGGCATGGTGGATGACTCAGAATACATAATTACTACATTAGACAACAATAATCTCTCTGTCCCACTCTCTCTCTCTCTCTCTCTCTCTCTCTCTCTCTCTCTCTCTCTCTCTCTCTCTCTCTGTTTTTTTTAAATTAATTTTATTTATCCAGGTTTTTCTCATTGAGATATCATCTCTTTTCCAAGACAGACCTGGTCCAATGGCTGTGTTTGTCTATGGAAATGCTGACTGTCTCTCCAGTTGCAGTGGTTTGCATGCAGATGGACTGACTACCAGGCCTAAAACACTTGCATCTGTGTTTGTAATAGAACAGCATTAGTTCGTTTCAGTGTCTTGTCTAAATCGTGGCAGTTGGGAATTTAGCGGTGTGCCTGGGGAAAGAGTTTAGTGTGACACACAAGGCAGTTCTCAAACCCCATTGGTAGAGGTTCCAGTCTAGAGGTATTAGACTTTACGCAACAGGTTAAGAGAGGCTAATGTTAGAAAAGGAGCCATTCATTTGACAAAAGTTGGATCCCTTCTTGCCATGACCCTGGTAGAACAATAGAAATGGCATGCACTGAACACACGATTTAACCCTTTCACACTTGGAAGCACTGTACCCATCTGTGATCATGTCCTGCATGTGGCTTTAATGTAATTTCATCTCTTTTAAATGTATTTGTATAACTTAATTTAAGAAAATCGGCTCAAATTCATTTTAATAATGTACTAGACCTATGGCAATTCAAGTTTGTCCAGGCATGAATAGTCATCCATCTAATGGACTTTGTCATTGTCTATGTCACGGATCCTTCCGGAACTGTGTCATTACACACACCTGGTCCCCAGTTACCAAATGTGCCCTTTGGTTCACCGTTGGGCTGTCGATTATTATTCCAATGTCCGGTGTGCCTGTGAGTACCTGTGCCTTGTTGTTTTGGCTTTTGTGACGCTTGTATTGCGTAGATGGTTACTTACGGGTCCCGTCCCGTGTGTTAATCATTGTGCTCTTGTGTATTTATTCCAGGTACTCCTCGCTCTTTTGTTTGGGTCTCAACCCTGTGTTTTGTACACGTGTTTGTTTGGTCTTCGTCTCCATGCTTTTACATGGCTGTAATTTGTGTAAATAAATATTACGCATTCCTGCGCCTGTCTCCCGATCAATTTATACCAACGTGACAGTCTACTCTGAGACCTGTGTATATATGAGTAGTAGTAGTTATGTTAAAGGACAATGGGGCGGCTTCCTGGACACAGATTAAGCCTAGTTCTGGACTAAAAAGCCCAATGGAGAATCTATATTTTAAATCCAGCACTAGGTCTAATCTATGTCTGGGAGACTGGCCACTTTTAATTCCTCCTTGACTCTTCTTAAATCAGCCTGAAGCAGGAGGAAGAGGTCAGATTCTGTCATTAATCTTTTAACTTTGTAACCCTAGTGACGGCACAGCAACCACTGCTCTACGCAGTCCGTGCTCTTAATCCCTAATCTACCTAACTGAGTTCTGGGTACTAGCATCATGTTTAACTCCCCTGGGCTTCTCAAGGCACGGTGACGGAGTTTAGTCTGTCTCAGCAGACGAGGTTAGAGGTGGAGATTTTCACGTGGAAAAGGGTGAGATGGACTTTTTATTCTAGGAAATACTATAATAATTGTAATAGTATAGTTCAACCCATCACCAGATCCACCAGAACCACAAAAATACATCTGTCCTCGTTACCCAGCTGTGGAGTGATACAGAGGGGAGGGTGTTTAGGCTTTGTATCTGAAGGTTATGTAAGGGCTGATGTGAATGTTGTCTTTGTTTTGTGTCCGCATGCTGCACACTCCTCATCAGCTGACTGCCTTGTGCGCACTGGGACTGGATGGACAAGATACACACCTTCGCACTCAACTCATGTCCTTTTGTATTCATGGAGAGTAAATGTCAGGACTGCTTGCAGAATGTGCATGTTTGTACATTCATGCCAGTGTGTCTATGCACATAATTGCATGTCTGGTCCATATGGGCTGCATCCCAAAATGGCACCCTATTCCCTTTAGAGTGCACTACTTTTGACTAGGAGACATTGGGCTCTGGTGAAAAGTAGTGCACTATGTAGGGAATTGGGTACCATTTGGGACGCCTATATGTTTGTTCCAGTGGATTGGCAGCCACCAAAACAGTCCCAGATACAAAAAGAGAACATGAGAGATGTATTTTTAACTAGGCAGGCCGGTTACGAAAAAGTTCTTATTTTTACAATTATGGCCTACACCGGCCAAACCCTAACCGGGACGAAACTGGGCCAATTGTGCACTGCCCAATGAGACTCCCAATTACGGCCAGTTGTGATACAGCCCAGGATCAAACCAGAGTCTGTAGTGACGCCTCTAGCACTGAGATGCAGTGCCTTAGACCGCTGTGCCACTCAGAAGCCCTGCGATACAGCTTAGTCTCCAGCTGGTCCACATAACAATGAAGTCTGTTATGAAGTAATGTAGATCTGAGTCCGTACCACAAAGCATCTCGGAGTAGGAGTGCTGCTGATCTAGGATCAGTTTAGAGTTTAATGAATAAGATTATATGGACAGTTCCTAGATCAGGGATCCTACTCTGAGACACTTTGTGGGATTTATATTTATTATGGATCCCTCTTCCCAGGGCCCAGCAAAATTAGGGCAGTTATAAAAATTAAAAAAAACATTAAAATACATTCACAGATTTCACAACACACTGTGTGCCCTCAGGCCCCTACTCCACCACTACCACATATCTACTGTATCCATGCGTGTGCATAGTGGATATGTTATCGTGTGTGTGTGTGTGTGTGTGTGTGTGTGTGTGTGTGTGTGTGTGTGTGTGTGTATCTATGTGTCTGTCTGTGTTTGTGATGCTTCACAGTCCCCACTGTTCCATGAACTTGATTTTTATCTGTTTAAAAAAATAAATAAATACAATTTTACTGTTTGCATCAGTTACTTGATGTGGAATAGACTTCCATGTAGTCATGGCTCTATCGTTGCTGGCATGTCATGCCTACGTTTTCTAACCTTTCCAATGAAAGAATCATTGAAGTAGTTGGAAATATCAATGTGTTTTTGTGATGAATGAGCCATCTGATTCAGTGAATGATAAAGCTGAGTTTGCCCTTTTTCCCAAATTTTCATTTAAGGCTTTTTACAGTCATTCTTTGTCATTTATCATTTGGCCGCCTTTCCTTCCAGTTCTCTGCTGCCTGTGACTGGAACGAATTGCAAAAATCGTTGACGTTGGAGACTTTTATCTCCCTCACCAACTTTAAACATCCGCTATCTGAGCAGCTAAACGATCGCTGCAGCTGTACATAGTCCATCGGTATATAGCCTATCCAATCTACCTACCTCATCCCCATACTGTTTTTATTTATTTACTTTTATGCTCTTTTGCACACCAGTATCTCTACCTGCACATGACCATCTGATCATTTATTACTCCAGTGTTAATCTGCTAAATTGTAATTATTCGCCTACCTCCTCATGCCTTTTGCACACAATGTATATAGACTCTTTCTTTTGTTCTACTGTGTTATTGACTTGTTTATTGTTTACTCCATGTGTAACTCTGTGTTGCTGTCTGTTCACACTGCTATGCTTTATCTTGGCCAGGTCGCAGTTGTAAATGAGAACTTGTTCTCAACTAGCCTACCTGGTTAAATAAAGGTGTTCTCAACTAGCCTACCTGGTTAAATAAAGCTGTTCTCAACTAGCCTACCTGGTTAAATAAAGGTGTTCTCAACTAGCCTACCTGGTTAAATAAAGGTGAAATAAAAAAATCATTGTTTCATAGTGTAGTTTCTTCTTCTTTGTATTCAGTTGAGTCACATGATTTTTCAATTTGAAATATGTTAGCCAATCGGTTGTGCAGCCAGACTTATTTGCCATTCCTTTTGCCTCATCCCTCTCTACAATACCATTTTTCAAATCCTCATCAATCCAAGGGGATTTAACGGTTTTTAGTCATTTTCTTAACGGGTCCATTGCTTATTTGAAACTGGAATAAGCAACTTCATAAATGTGTCAAGTGCAGCGTCTGTTTGCTCCTCATTACACACCACGGACCAACAAATATTCTTTACATCAACAACATAGGAAACACTACAAAAACGTATTGTATGACCTATGGGGCCCCATGGTGATTTAGGGTCTTACAAGGTTGTAATCTGTTAATAATGAAGACCGAATCCAGCCAGGCCTTGGGCTGCTTTTGTAGAACACAGCTGATCCCTTTCACCTGACCTGCTCACTGAGATGAGAGGTTATTCTTACAGGGGTCATGCATGCAAGTGTGGTCAGGAATTAGTATCTGCCCATTTTCTATCATTCAACTTGTTTTGCATTGAATTCAAGGCCAGCTGTTGGGCTGCGTTTTAAGCAGGCCGAATTGGGCTTCCAGTGTAGAAGCAGCATGAGACTTTAAGCTTTTAGGGGTCACAAAATTGCGGCAAAGCAAATGTGAGACCTGAAAGCTTTAAATGCACTTAACATTTGTATAGGTACAGCCCTAAGTGAAACCAGCAGTTGTGGATGGGTGCTGTACTTAATTTTTTTAACCTTTTATTTAACTATACAAGTCAGTTATTAACACATTCTTATTTTCAATGGCAGCCTAGGAACAGTGGGTTAACTGGTCTAGGAACAGTGGGTTAACTGGTCTAGGAACAGTGGGTTAACTGGTCTAGGAACAGTGGGTTAACTGGTCTAGGAACAGTGGGTTAACTGGTCTAGGAACAGTGGGTTAACTGGTCTAGAAACAGTGGGTTAACTGGTCTAGGAACAGTGGGTTAACTGGTCTAGGAACAGTGGGTTAACTGCCTTGTTCAGGGGCAGAACAACATTTTTTTTTATCTCATCAGCTCTGGGATTCAATCTTGCAACGTTTCGGTTACAAGTCCAAAGCTCTAACCACTAGGCTACCTCACTGCTGTACAGTGAGGGGGAAAAGTATTTGATCCCCTGCTGATTTTGTACGTTTGCCCACTGACAAAGAAATGATCAGTCTATAATTTTAATGGTAGGTTTATTTGAACAGTGAGAGACAGAATAATAACAACAAAATCCAGAAAAGTGCATGTAAAAAATGTTATTAATTGATTTGCAATTGAATTATTTTTATTTTTATGTATTTTTTTCCCTCACTGTACCGTAATATCTATTCAATGGGACATATGTAGTTATTGTTTACTTCTGAAGATGAATAGCCTATCTGTTTAGAAATGATCCCCTGAGCAGATTTCAAGAACATGATTTTCCCCACAGCATTCTCTTATATGCAAACCCTCAGACTACTCTCTCTCTCTCTGTCTCTCTCTCCCTCTCTATGTGACTCCATTAATCCTTCCATAAACGTCTCTAGTCTGCATATTTCCCCTCCTCTCCTCCTCGGTGCCCTGCCAACCACAGTCAGGATAACTTCCTCTTTCCTTCTCTCTCTTCCTCCCATGACACACGGGGAGAGATTAAGTCCAGGTTATTTCTGGAGGCCAGATCCCTGTCTAAGAGTCTTATCACACCGCTGAATGTACCATGACTGTGCAGATGAAGTGAGGACAGGTGGGGACACGTGACCCAGATGATGCACCACCAAAATCATGCCATTAATGACCAGTACAAGCAATAATAACCATGTCTGCCACAGTATGAGTGTGTCCCAAATGGCACCCTATTCCCTTTTGTGCTCTGGTCAAAAGTAGTGCACTACATAGGGAATAGGGTGCTATGTGGGACTTATACTAAGAGGCAGGGTTGACGTTTATTAGTGTGAGCCTTGTTCTGGAAGCAAATTTCCACTAGATACTTTATTGTCTATACTGTAAAAAATGAATGACTCTGCTTCATGTTCTTAATTTAAGTTTAGGGTTAGGCCCTTTTTGTTTTATTTCATGCAGCCCATGTATCTTATGCTGTCTGCACAGAAATAATATGACATGCCATAGTATTTTGGTCCAGACAGCATCAGATACATGGTCTACACATACTGAGACAGAGGGGCTCTGATTCACTCGTTCAGACAGCATCAGATACATGGTCTACACATACTGAGACAGAGGGGCTCTGATTCACTGTCCAGACAGCATCAGATACATGGTCTACACATACTGAGACAGAGGGGCTCTGATTCACTGTCCAGACAGCATCAGATACATGGTCTACACATACTGAGACAGAGGGGCTCTGATTCACTCGTTCAGATGCTTTATCTGAGATTGATATTGTTTTTCTTTTGGAGTGCATCTCAGTCAAATAAACGATCAATATTTCAATATTTTATTTGACCGGCAAGAAGATACAAGGTGGCTACTTTGAATAATTTAAATTTAAACACTTTTTTGATTACTACATGATTCCATGTGTGTTATTTCATCGTTTTGATGTCTTCACTATTATAGAAAATAGTAAAAAATTAAGAAAAGCGTTTACATATTTAAGTGCTTTGTTAGTATGTATAAGTAGTATAGTATAAATAGTGTAGTGTGTTTCGTTAGTTTGCTAGCTATTCATTTTTTCAAATGTAGCATTTTCGAATTCAACTGTTAACGTTAGCCAACGACGCCAACGGGTGCTACTGCTAACAGTAAGGTTAGCTAACGTTGTTAGCTATTGGAAAATAACATCACCATGAACAGGATCAAGACGTGTACCATGAAGAAAGATGGTAACATTAGCCAACGATGCCAACGGGTACTACCAACGGGTGCTACTGCTAACAGTAAGGTTAGCTAACGTTGTTAGCTATTGGAAAATAACATCACCATGAACAGGATCAAGACGTGTACCATGAAGAAAGATGGTAACATTAGCCAACGACGCCAACGGGTACTACCAACGGGTACTACTGCTAACAGTAGTACCCGTTAGAAAATAACATCACCATGAACAGGATCAAGACGTGTACCATGAAGAAAGATGGTAACATTAGCCAACGACGCCAACGGGTACTACCAACGGGTACTACTGCTAACAGTAGTACCCGTTAGAAAATAACATCACCATGAACAGGATCAAGACGTGTACCATGAAGAAAGATGGTAACATTAGCCAACGACGCCAACGGGTACTACCAACGTGTACTACTGCTAACAGTAAGGTCAGCTAACGTTGTTAGCTGTTGGAAAATAACATCACCATGAACAGGATCAAGACGTGTACCATGAAGAAAGATGGTAACATTTCAGAGAAGAGCGGTCAGCTCCTCAAAACATTGCTGTGCAGCTCCTCTGTCAAATTCTCCAGTCTGTCATTCCACTCTTTCCCTGCCGATGATGAGCTACAAAAGAACTGGGTGATCAACATCTGACGAGACAACTTCAGCATCGCCAAAACGCTCTTTTGTTGAAATGTTTGCTGGATCACCAAGACCTGTAAATAGATCAACACTCTGAGCACGTCAGCCTGCCTTGTCTTCTGCTTATTTCATGTCCTTATGATTGCTACAATCAACCCATTTTACACTGACATTGACAGTCTTTTTTTATCCTTGACATCCCAGTTGTGAATGAATATGCTGGTTTAGGTTTTTTCTTAATCAGTTAATTTAATATTATATTGCCTTTATATTTTAGGATATGTTGTTACTTTATATGTTAGGATATGTTGTTACTTTATATGTTAGGATATGTTGTTACTTTATATTTTAGGATATGTTGTTACTTTATATGTCAGGGTATGTTGTTACTTTACAGTGCCTTGCAAAAGTATTCACCCCCTTGGCATTTTTCCTATTTTGTTGCATTACAACCTGTAAATTAAATGTATTTTTATTTGGATTTCATGTAATGGACATACACAAAATAGTCCAAATTGGTGAAGTGAAATGTAAAAAATAATTGTTTCAAAAAATAAAAATGTTTAAAAAACGTAAAAGTTGTGCGTGAATATGTATTCACCCCCTTTGTTATGAAGCCCTTAAATAAGATCTGGCGCAACCAATTACCTTCAGAAGTCACATGATTAATTAAATCAAGTCCACTTGTGTGCAATCTAAGTGTCACATGATCTCAGTATATATATACCTGTTTTGAAAGCCCCCAGAATCTGCAACATCATTAATTAAGCAAGGGGCACCACCAAGCAAGCGGCACTATGAAGACCAAGGAGCTCTCCAAACAGGTCAGGGACGAAGTTGTGGAGAAGTACAGATCAGGGTTGGGTTATAAAAAAATATCAGAAACTTTGAACATCACACAGAGCATCATTAAATCCATTATTAAAAATGGAAAGAAAATGACACCAGAACAAACCTGCCAAGAGAGGGCCGCCCACCAAAACTCACGGACCAGGCAAGGAGGGCATTAATCAGAGAGGCAACATAGAGACCAAAGATGACCCTGAAGGAGCTGCAAAGTTCCACAGCGGAGATTGTAGTATCTGTCCATAGGACCACTTTAAGCCGTACAATCCACAGAGCTGGGCTTTACGGAAGAGTGGCCAGAAAAAGATAAGCATACATGTTTGGTGTTCGCCAAAAGGCATGTGGGAGACTCCCCAAACATATGGAAGAAGGTACTCTGGTCAGATGAGACTAAAATTGAGCTTTTTGGCCATCAAAGAAAATGCTATGTCTGGCGCAAACCCAACACCTCTCATCACCCCGAGAACACCATCCCTACAGTGAAGCATGGTGGTGGCAGCATCATGCTGTGGGAAAGTTTTTCATCGGCAGGGACAGGGAAACTGGTCAGAATTGAAGGAATGATGGATGGTGCAAAATAGAGGGAAATTCTTCAGTCTTCCAGAGATTTGAGATTGGGACAGAGGTTCACCTTCCAGCAGGACAATGACCCTATGCATACTTCTAAAGCAACACTCAAGTGGTTTAAGGGGAAACATTTAAATGTCTTGGAATGGCCTAGTCAAATCCCAGACCTCAATCCAATTGAGAATCTGTGGTATGACTTAAAGATTACTGTACACCAGCAGAACCCACCCAGCAAAAATCCCAGTGGCTAGATGTGCCAAGCTTATAGAGACATACCCCAAGAGACTAGCAGCTGTAATTGCTGCAAAAGGTAGCTCTACAAAGTATTGACTTTGGGGGGTGAATAGTTATGCATGCTAAATTTTTCTGTTTTTTTGTCTTATTTCTTGTTTGTTTCACAAAAAAATCTATTTTAATTCCAGGTTGTAAGGCAACAAAATAGGAAAAATGCCAAAGGGGGTGAATACTTTCGCAATCCACTTTATATGTTCGAGAGCGCTCAATTGACGGTTATTTATAGGTTGTTTTATACAGTTCACGTGTTAAAGGAAGTGATAGTCTACTGTTTGTACTCTACCGTCATGGCCCATGGAACACTAACAGGAATCAAAGGAAAAAGTTGCATGACATGAAACGCAAGCCAAAAACCTCAAGATGCATATCTAAACCAAGATAACAAGCAATTTGTTAAAGACCATGTATCAGCCATTACGCAGTGTATAATTTGCAGTGCACTATGGCCAATCTAAGATTTGACCGATTGATAGTTTTGACATCAGCATATACAGTGTCAACCATATTAAAGTGATTTGTTAGCTCATGGTACACTAGATCAGAACTGCCTGCTTGCCTGTCTGCCTGTCTGCCTGTCTGCCTGTCTGTCTGTCTGTCTGTCTGTCTGTCTGTCTGTCTGTCTGGGGTCCTGGTCAAAAGCAGTGCCCTACGTAGCGAATAGGGTGTCATTTGGGACACAACCTGGGATAAAATCTCCAACAATTATTGAAAATGATTCTGCTGTTATTCTGTCGTTGTTTCATTTAGATCATGGGGTTGTGTATGACAGAGGGACGTTTTGATATACTGAGTCGTTTAGGCCGATCCAACACCTTGATGGTCTGATGGTCAGACACCACACTTGAACCCTCTGTAAAGTCAGTCAGCCTGGTTAATCTGGCAGGTTTGAGGGTGGATTCCCCAGTGGTCCAAGGATTGTAGTCTGGACAGGGTAAAGGGGTGAGATGGAGAGTAGATTGGTAGGGGCAGAGCAGGCCACTGAGGCCCCAGACAGGACCTTGGTTAGCCCCTCAGAGAGAAAGGGGTTGCTATCACACTGTCTGGATCTGGGTCCCAAATGGCACCCTATTCCCTATATAGTGCACTACTAGGGCAGCAGTCTGGGTCTCAGTCACGGCAGACTCACGGTGCCCCTCAATGGAGCAGCTGTGGAGACTTCAATACAGGAGGAAGCTTAAGTTGTTCCAGATCTCAAGCTTTATTTGATTGTTGCGGCAATTAGAACTCCATCAGACTGGCACTAATGGTGACATAGATGTGAGGAGACAGACTTGAGGTGGAGGGCAGGGCACAGAGGTACTGTACTGAACACAAAAGTCAGGGTGAGGCGAGGTCCTCCTGGACAGAACATACTGATCTAGAGCACTGGACGATGTTGAATGGGGAGTCTGTTCCTTGGGCTACCAGTGGACTACCTGTGGGCTACCTCTCACTCTCTCTCTCTCTCTCTCTCTCTCTCTCTCTCTCTCTCTCTCTCTCTCTCTCTCTCTTTGTGTGTCTCTCTCTCTCTCTCTCTCTCTCTCTTTTTGTCTCTCTCTCTCTCCATCTCTCTCTCGCTCTGTGACTCCATTAATCCTTCCATAAATGTCTCTAGTCTGCATATTTCCCCTCCTCGGCGCCCTGCCAACCCCAGTCAGGGGAACTTCATCTCTCCCTCTCTCCCTCTACCTTCTATGGCAAGGCCCTATGGGGCCTGGTCAACAGTAGTGCACTAAGTAGGGAATAGGGTGCCATTTGGTGCGCAACCCAGGCCACAGGAGGATGTCACTCAACTTCCTGTGAAGGGGCTGATCAAAGATAAAAGTCAGACTCTCACGAGTGAGTGAACATGTTTTGATCTATCATGATGATTTAGGCTTAACAATCCTTTTAACCTGTTAGCCAACCGCCTGGCAGGTTACTTGTTGGTTGGAGGCCGGTCACAAAACAGGATACACTACTTCTGACCTCCCGTTGAATGCCAAAGTACAGGCTGGATTCAGGCTAAGTGACAATCTGGTTGCTAAGTGCTCTGGCTCCACCAATCAGTCTCAGAGGTCAAGTGTGCAGGCGAGCAGGTGGAAGTGCATAAAACGATGGGAACCCCCTGTGGTGAATTTCCATTGAGTGACAAACCAGGTAGATACTTCACTGTCTAGACCGGGTAGATACTTCACTGTCTAGACCGGGTAGATACTTCACTGTCTAGACCGGGTAGATACTTCACTGTCTAGACCGGGTAGATACTTCACTGTCTAGACCAGGTAGATACTTCACTGTCTAGACCAGGTAGATACTTCACTGTCTAGACCGGGTAGATACTTCACTGTCTAGACCGGGTAGATACTTCACTGTCTAGACCGGGTAGATATTTCACTGTCTAGACCGGGTAGATACTTCACTGTCTAGACCAGGTAGATACTTCACTGTCTAGACCAGGTAGATACTTCACTGTCCAGACCAGGTAGACAGTTATTTTCCACTGTTGGACATAGGGTGCAGAGGTTAGTTAGTTAGTTGTTTGTTAGTTAGTTTGTTTGTTTGTTTGTTTGTTTGTTTGTTAGTTTGTTAGTTTGTTAGTTTGTTAGTTAGTTAGTTAGAGAACATATGACAGGGTGGCAAGGTTAGTTAGTTAGTTAGAGAACATATGACAGGGTGGGAAGGTTAGTTAGTTAGTTAGAGAACATATGACAGGGTGGGAAGGTTAGTTAGTTAGTTAGTTAGAGAACATATTACAGGGTGGGAAGGTTAGTTAGTTAGTTAGAGAACATATGACAGGGTGGGAAGGTTAGATAGTTAGTTAGAGAACATATGACAGGGTGGGAAGGTTAGTTAGTTAGTTAGAGAACATATGACAGGGTGGGAAGGTTACATGGTTAGAGAACATATGACAGTGTTGGAAGGTTAGATAGTTAGTTAGAGAACATATGACAGGGTGGGAAGGTTACATGGTTAGAGAACATATGACAGTGTTGGAAGGTTAGTTAGTTAGTTAGAGAACATATGACAGGGTGGGAAGGTTAGTTAGTTAGAGAACATATGACAGGGTGGGAAGGTTAGTTAGTTAGTTAGAGAACATATGACAGGGTGGGAAGGTTAGTTAGTTAGTTAGAGAACATATGACAGGGTGGGAAGGTTAGTTAGCTAGTTAGAGAACATATGACAGGGTGGGAAGGTTAGTTAGTTAGTTAGTTAGTTAGAGAACATATGACAGGGTGGGAAGGTTAGTTAGTTAGTTAGTTAGTTAGTTAGTTAGAGAACATATGACAGGGTGGGAAGGTTAGTTAGTTAGTTAGTTAGTTAGTTAGTTAGTTAGTTAGTTAGTTAGTTAGTTAGTTAGTTAGTTAGAGAACATATGACAGGGTGGGAAGGTTAGTTAGTTAGTTAGAGAACATATGACAGGGTGGGAAGGTTAGTTAGTTAGTTAGAGAACATGTGACAGGGTGGGAAGGTTAGTTAGTTAGTTAGAGAACATGTGACAGGGTGGAAAGGTTAGATGGTTAGAGAACATCTGGACAGTAAAGAGCCTGATGTTTTGCTCTGAATGGGGGCCATAGCGGACTGAGGGGAGTTGTTGTCCCTATGGCTCATGTCAGTTTGGTCAAAATATTCCACACACTACACATGGATAGATTTCCCAAAAATAGTCCCAGATACAGGCAAGCCTCCCATTCACATACAGCCCCACATACAGAGTTCAGAGTTCAGAGTTCAAGCCAAATAATCTAAAGGCAAACGATATTGACTTGAGTAGAAACCAAAGAGTGAGTGGTGTCCCACAGCTCAGCCACAGCTCGTTGATAAATCAGTCCTCCGGCCAGGCCATCATATGTGATCCGTTGGCAATGGTCCCTGTCAGGGATCAGGCCTGGGATAAACTCTGTCATTGAGGAGAGTTACAGGGGATCTGGTCTGTGGGACTGGCTGGATTGGTTTTTAACACCATTATCTCTGTCACAAATCCCCTGGGAACAGGCTAAAGTTAAGGCAACACAAACTGATCTGATATCAGACTAAAGTCAAGGCAGCTCAAACTGATCTGAAATCAGACTTAAGTCAAGTCAGCTCAAACTGATCTGGAAACAGGCTAAAGTCAAGGCAGCTCAAACTGATCTGGGACCAGGCTAAAGTCAAGGCAGCTCAAACTGATCTGGGACCAGACTTAAGTCAAGTCAGCTCAAACTGATCTGGAACCAGACTAAAGTCAAGTCAACTCAAACTAATCTGGGACCAGGCTAAAGTCAAGGCAGCTCAAACTGATCTGGGACCAGGCTAAAGTCAAGGCAGCTCAAACTGATCTGGAACCAGGCTAAAGTCAAGGCAGCTCAAACTGATCTGGGACCAGGCTAAAGTTAAGGCAGCTCAAACTGATCTGGGACCAGACTAAAGTCAAGGCAGCTCAAACTGATCTGGGACCAGGCTAAAGTCAAGTCAACTCAAACTGATCTGGGACCAGGCTAAAGTCAAGGCAGCTCAAACTGATCTGGGACCAGGCTAAAGTCAAGGCAGCTCAAACTGATCTGGGACCAGACTAAAGTCAAGGCAGCTCAAACTGATCTGGGACCAGACTAAAGTCAAGGCAACTCAAACTGATCTGGAACCAGGCTAAAGTCAATGAGAGGGCTAAAGTCAAACCGTGCCTCAGTGGCCTGACCGGCCTCAATGGAAAAACTTCAGAGCAGATTTAATAAATAAAAAAATGCCTTGTTGTCTCAACGTGAAACTTAATCAGCGCCGGGTGCTGTCGGAAATGAGGGGTGACAAACACACACAACACCAGATGTCTGAAGTTCTTTCCATCGTCAGGGAAGTTAGCTATTATTAGCCAAACACATTTGAGTCAGGGCCAAGGAAATAGCATATCTGCAGGAGGTAAAGTCCAAGTTGCCATTTCTCTCTCACACACTGTGCTGTTCCGAGCTGCACGGTCGACCTTTTGAAGTGCCTGACGGGAACAAGAAAGATACTGTGGCGTTATTAACTCACACAGAGGCCCTGAGGTCATCTCAGACTGAGGACGTACAACAGATATGTCTGTCTGTCAATCATTGAGGAGGAAAATGACAGACCCGTTTTTTTATTTATTAAGTAATCCGTTGGGGGGGGGGGGGGGTTCTAAGTTGACATCTGGAATTGTTTTAAGATGGCCATACTATGGATCATTTAGATACTTGATTTAAGTGTAAAATATTAAATTTTGCCTTTACAACTATAGTCCATAGAAACATCTTGAATAACACATTCATAAATGGCTAAAAAAAGAGAGTCAAAACGAGAAAAAAAACTAAGGGAATAAGGTTTTGAAGTGTCTGTCTTCTCACAAGATATCTGGTCTTCTCACGAAAACGTCTATAGCGTCTATAGCGACTCTCACAAACACAATGGTCTCCGTTTTCCTCTACGACCCCCACAAGTGTCACAGGACTCATCTGAAGGTAACCAGTACTGGGACTCGTCTGAAGGTAACCAGTACTGAGACTCGTCTGAAGGTAACCAGTACTGAGACTCGTCTGAAGGTAACCAGTACTGAGACTCGTCTGAAGGTAATCAGTACTGAGACTTATCTGAAGGTAACCAGTACTGAGACTCGTCTGAAGGTAACCAGAACTGAGACTCATCTGAAGGTAACCAGTACTGAGACTCATCTGAAGGTAACCAGTACTGAGACTCATCTGAAGGTAACCAGTACTGGGACTCGTCTGAAGGTAACCAATACTGGGACTCGCCTGAAGGTAACCAGTACTGAGACTTATCTGAAGGTAACCAGTACTGAGACTCATCTGAAGGTAACCAGTACTGGGACTCGCCTGAAGGTAGCCAGTACTGGGACTCATCTGAAGGTAACCAGTACTGAGACTCATCTGAAGGTAACCAGTACTGGGACTCGTCTGAAGGTAACCAGTACTGAGACTCGTCTGAAGGTAACCAGTACTGGGACTCGTCTGAAGGTAACCAGTACTGAGACTCGTCTGAAGGTAACCAGTACTGGGACTCGTCTGAAGGTAACCAGTACTGAGACTCGTCTGAAGGTAACCAGTACTGAGACTCGCCTGAAGGTAACCAGTACTGGGACTCGTCTGAAGGTAACCAGTACTGGGACTCGTCTGAAGGTAACCAGTACTGGGACTCGTCTGAAGGTAACCAGTACTGGGACTCGCCTGAAGGTAACCAGTACTGGGACTCGTCTGAAGGTAACCAGTACTGGGACTCGCCTGAAGGTAACCAGTACTGGGACTCGTCTGAAGGTAGCCAGTACTGAGACTCGCCTGAAGGTAACCAGTACTGGGACTCGTCTGAAGGTAGCCAGTACTGGGACTCGTCTGAAGGTAACCAGTACTGGGACTCGTCTGAAGGTAACCAGTACTGGGACTCGTCTGATGAACGGAAGTATGGAGGAAGTTTTGTGCCTACCCGGAAAAAGGGGTTGAATACTGTACAGTATGTGTAAAGAAATCTAGATAAATATAATTTTTTAGCTTAAACTGATGGACTTTGAAGGAGATTTTTGTATTATGTTACTTAGATTTTTGAATTATGTAACTTAGACTATAGGGGGTATTAAAGTAATGGTGAGGGTCAAATACCAAGGAATTAACACATTTACATGGAGTCTTCCTTTCCTAGAGGGTAGAAAGACCACTTCTTATTTATCTCTTTCACTCTTACTTCCCTGAGTCCTACTGAAGAGTCCTACTGAAGAGTCCTACTGAAGAGTCCTACTGAATAGTCCTACTGAATAGTCCTACTGTAGAGTCCTACTGAAGAGTCCTACTGAAGAGTCCTACTGAATAGTCCTACTGTAGAGTCCTACTGAATAGTCCTACTGAATAGTCCTACTGAGGAGTCCTACTGTAGAGTCCTACTGTAGAGTCCTATGGAAGAGTCCTACTGAAGAGTCCTACTGTAGAGTCCTTCTGATGAGCGCTACCAATGTTGTCTAAAGAAGAGGCCTACCGAAGAGGCCTACCTACTGAGTCCTATTGAAGAGTCCTACTGTAGAGTCCTACTGTAGAGTCCTACTGAAGAGTCCTATTGAAGAGTCCTACTGAAGAGTCCTTCTGATGAGCCCTACCAATGTTGTCTAAAGAAGAGGCCTAACCATGAGCCGTACCGATGAGTCGTACAGATGAGCCCTACTGTAACCATGTTAATCTCTGCTGTAGGCCACTTTGGACTTGGTACAGTTTATAATCATAAAGACAGATCATGTTTTATGTGTCTGTGTTTTGTCTGGTTGTGTGTTGTGGTCTGCCAGAGATAACTGTCTTTGATATCGTCCCAAATCAAATGGCACCTTCTATTTCCTATGGGCCCTGGTTAACTTCTTGGCCCACCCATCCCTTTAGCGGGATCATTTTCATCAACATCCGCTGAATTGCAGAGCTCCAAATTCAAATTAAATTACAAAAAAAAATTACATTTTCATGAAATCACAAGTGCAATATAACAAAACACAGCTTAGCTTCTTGTTAATCCACCTGGCGTGTCAGATTTCAAAAAAGCTTTTCGGCGAAAGCAAACCAAGCGTTTATGTGAGGACATCTCTCTCAGCAGACAAAACATTACAAACAGCTAGCAGCAAAGTAGATTGGTCACGAAAGTCAGAAAAGCAATAAAATGAATCGCTTACCTTTGATGATCTTCGTATGTTATATCCAAAACACCTCCATTTGGTTGGCGCGTTTTGTTCAGAAATCCACAGGCTCGAGTGGTCACGACGGGGCATAAGAAAACTCCAAATAGTATCCGTAAAGTTCGTAGAAACATGTCAAACGCTTTTTATAATCGATCCTCAGGTTGTTTTTACAATAAATATTCAATAATATTTCAACCGGACCGTAGCTTTTTCAATAGGAGAGAGAGAGAACATGTCTGCTCCAAGCTGCTCGCGCATGCAAAACTCTGCTGGCACCCAGCCATCCACTGACACGAAGTGATCTTTCTCGCTCATTTTTCAGAATAAAAGCCTGAAACTTTTAGAGTTTTCTATCCTAATCTGACAATTATATGCATATTCTAGATTCTGGGCCTGAGAAATAGGCAGTTTCATTTGGGTATGTTTTTCATCCAAAAATCAAAATACTGCCCCCTACACTCAAGAGGTTTGAAAGGTAGTGCACTATAAAGGCAATAGAGTGCCATTTGGGACGCAATAATACTGTCGTAAATGTTCCTGCATCTCCTGCCTCCAGTTGTTGTTGCTGGCCTGGTCTGGACGGTGTCTTTGGGAGAGTGTTCCTCTCCCATCCCTCCCTGTCTGACCCCTGCCTCCCTGTCTGACCCATCCCTCCCTGTCTGAGTCATCCCTCCCTGTCTGACCCCTTCCTCTCTGTCTGACCCCTCCCTGTCTAACCCCTTCCTCTCTGTCTGACCCCTTCTTCTCTGTCTGACCCCTTCCTCTCTGTCTGACCCCTTCCTCCTTGTCTGGCCCATTCCTCCCTGTCTGACCCCTCCCTGTCTGTCTGACCCCTCCCTCCCTGTCTGACCCCTCCCTGTCTGTCTGACCCCTCCTTCCCTGTCTGTCTAACCCCTCCTTCCCTGTCTGACCCCTCCCTTTCTTTCTGACCCCTCCCTCCCTGTCTGACTCCTCCCTCCCTGTCTGACCCATCCCTCCTTGTCTGACCCATCCCTCCCTGTCTGACCCATCCCTCCCTGTCTGACCCAACCCTCCCTGTCTGACTCCTCCCTGTCTGTCTAACCCCTCCCTCCCTGTCTGACTCGTCCCTCCTTGTCTGACCCGTCCCTCCCTGTCTGACCCATCCCTCCCTGTCTGACACATCCCTCCCAGTCTGACCCATCCCTCCCAGTCTGACCCATCCCTCCTGGTCTGACTCCTCGCCGTCTGTCTAACCCCTCCCTGTCTGACTCGTCCCACCCTGTCTGACCCCTCCCTGTCTGACCAGTCTGACCCATCCATCCCTGTCTGGAACACTGGACTGTGCTGTGATATGAGACACTCTCACCCAGGAAATAAACCTGCCACCTCACCCCTCGTCTCCTACATGACCTCTCCCTCCCTCCCTCCATCCATCCATTCCATTCCATCCATCCATCCACTTCATTAATCCATTCTTTCATAAACTGAGTTTATCTTTACTATCCCCCCCTGACCTCAGTCCCGTCCAATCCCCTTCCTGTATCCGCCCTCCATTTACAATCTAAGCTTCTTGTTGTGGGAGACTGTGATTTCTCAATGATGGTTTTATCTTGAGATTATACCGTGCAGAGCCTTCCATGGCTGAGGTATAAACTGGGTAATCTGGTTTAATCCCAACTAACCAAAGCTCACTCCATCCCATCTGTTGAGAGAGAAGTACTGCCCGGTCCCCTGGGAGGAAAAGAAGCACCCCTAGCTGTGACCCATATAGGTTAGGAGGAGTTAGTTTCAAATGGAACACTATTCGTTATATTGTGCGCTACTTTAGACCAGTGCCCTAAAAAAGTAGTAGTGCAGTATATAGGAAATAGGGTGCCAATAGGCTGTATACTAGGATACCAATCAGTGATGGTGGCATGCAGACCACACACATACAGTGGGGCAAAAAAGTATTTAGTCAGCCACCATTTGTGCAAGTTCTCCCACTTAAAAAGATGAGAGAGGCCTGTAATTTTCATCATAGGTACACTTCAACTATGACAGACAAAATGAGGGGAAACAATCCAGAAAATCACATTGTAGGATTTTTAATGAATTTATTTCCAAATTATGGTGGAAGGGTGTGCCTGCATGTGCTTGTGTGTGTGTGTGTGCACACGTCTCTGTATCCTCGTGAGCGCATGTACTTGGTGTGTGTGTGTGTGTGTGTGTGCGTCAGAGAGGGAGAAACTAGGGAATGCATTGCATAACTTTTGAATGTAGCAGACCACCTCACGTGACAGGTTTGGCGCCATCCCAATTGGCACCCTATTCCCTACACATTCAAAAGTAATGCACTAGGTAGCAGTGTCTCTGTTACGCACCGCTGATCTGATCAGCCTCTAGTTCCCATGGTTCAGCTCACTGGATCCTAGCTGCTCTACTGATCGCCACCTTGTAATGAGCTTTCATAATACCACGTGGTGCTTAAAGGGGCAATCTGTAGTTCAAAAAATAAGAAGGCGGGTTCACCCGCCAATAACCCAATAACAATAACCCCTGTCACTGATTAGGGAAACAGCTTAGGAATGGAGCTGTAGAAATACATTCAAATACAGAGCTATGGATGCAAAGACTGCCCATCCACGATATCACAATTATAGTTTTAACCATGTTTTTAGACTATACAGTGTTTGTTTAACATTTACTTTGTTTTCCAAACATTGGAGTAAAACCAGCTTATATTTGGGGTTCTGATGGGGGTACGACAGTTGAACTAAGCTCATGAGGCATTTATAGGGCCCCCTGAGTGGCGCAGCGGTCTAAGGCATTGCGTCTCAGTCGCTTGAGGCATCATTACAGACACCCTGGTTTGAATCCACAACCGGCCGTGATTGGGAGTCCCATAGGGTGGCTCACAATTGGCACAGCGTCGTCCGGGTTTAGCTGGTGTAGGCCGTCGTTGTAAATAAGAATTTTGTTCTTAACTGACTTGCCTAGTTAAATAAAAATAAAAACATTTAAAAAGTTATATTCTTCAATGGGTACATATCCTTAAAAGTCCATAGATGGATGTCTCCTACCCATCGCAGAATACCCCTTTAAATCCAGTTTGTTGTGTGTTGAATAGTTTGTCTTCTGTGTTACCAAGCCATCATCATACCCTTTATAATGTTATTTGAGGAAGGGTTGTAAGTGGTTTCTTCGTGTTTACCTTGCCAGACTTCCATTCAGATGAAGTCAACCAGATGAAAACAAGATCTCAAAAAGGTTCACCTGATCCCAAATGTTCTACCAAACCACAACTCATTTGGAAATTGATGAAAGAATGAGACGATGCTCTAAAAAACAGCCCTAAGATCCAAATTAGAGCATGACAGACGTAGGTTTACCATGCTGAGAAATAAGGTGACGAAAGAAATCAGACAGGCCAAGGCAAACTTTTTTATTAACATAATTGGAGAAGCAAAGGGAAATTCTAAATTGATCTGGGAGAATCTACAAAAGTTAACAGGGAAAGACCATAGTAACACTGCAAAAAAGACTAGAAATCATGGTGAATAACAATCTAACACAGGATGCAGTCGAAATAGCAATAACCTTCAATTCCTACTTTATTGACTCTGTCAGGGTACTGACACAGAACCACTCCACTGGTTTCCTGGGCTCAGTGCTAGTAAATGACGCTCAACCTGTCTTCATCATAGGGAAGGTTTCTGAGTCAAAGGTGAACAAGGTGGTTAGCTCACTAAAGAACTCTAAAGCCAAAGATGTGTTTGGGCTGGACTCTTACCTTTCTTAAAAACTACAAAGAATCACTCATTGGCCCCATTACTAAGGTCACCAACACATCTATTGGTCAGGGGGTGTTGCCAAGTGTCTGGAAGTCGGCCATAATAACGGCCATCTTTAAATCAGGCGACCCTGCTGACGTGAGTAACTACAGGCCCATTAGTGTACTACCTGTGGTGTTGAAGGTTGTTGAAAAGTGTGTAGCAGAACAACTGATTGCCCACCTCAACAACAGCCCCTTCACATTACACTTCATGCAGTTTGGCTTCAGAGCAAAACACTCCACAGAAACGGCCAACTGCTTTCTTCTGGAAAATGTGAAGTCCAAGATGGACAAAGGGGGTGTTGTTGGGGCTGTGTTTCTGGACCTAAGGAAGGCTTTTGATACTGTTAACCATGAGATTCTCATCACAAAATTGTCCAAGTTCAACTTTTCCCCCGATGCCTTGAGATGGATGAAATCATACCTTGAAGGCAGAACTCAGTGTGTCAGAGTGAGCAATGGGCTGTCACCCACTCTTAGCTATGATGTGGGCGTGTCCCAAGGGTCAATACTGGGGCCCCTCCTGTTCAGCCTGTACATTAATGATCTGCCTTCTGTCTGTACTGGGTCTGAAGTTAAAATGTATGCAGATGATACAGTGATATGTGTGCATGCAAAGAGCAAACAACAAGCTGCACAAGAACTCACTACTGTAATGGTCCAGGTTACAAAGTGACTCAGTGACTCGTGTTTGCATCTCAATGTGAAAAAAACTGTTTGCATGTTCTTCACAAAGAGGGCAACAGATGCTACTGAGCCAGATGTCTATGTGTCAGGGGAGAAGCTCCAGGTGGTATCTGATTTTAAGTACCTTGGCATCATACTTGATTCCAACCTCTCTTTTAAAAAGCATGTGAAAAAGGTAATTCAAATAACCAAATTCAACCTAGCTAATTTCTGATTTATACGAAATTGTTTGTCTACAGAAGTAACAAAACTGTACTTCAAATCTATGACACTCCCCCACTTAGCATACTGCTTGACTAGTTGGGCCCAAGCTTGCTGTACAACATTAAGACCTATTCAGTCTGTCTGACAAACATGCTCTCAAAGTGCTTGATAGGAAGCCCAATAGCCATCATCACTGTTACAGCCTCAGAAAGCATGAGCTCCTGAGTTGGGAAAATCTTGTGCAATACACCGATGCATGTCTTGTATTCAAGATCCTAAATGGCCTGGCTCCCCCTCCACTCAGTATTTTTGTTAAACAGAAAACCCAAACATATGGCAGCAGATCCACAAGGTCTGACATGAGAGGTGACTGTATAGTTCCCCTAAGGAAAAGCACCTTTAGTAAATATGCATTCTCTGTGAGAGCTTCCCATGTCTGGAATACACTGCCATCAGACACACATAACTGCACCACCTATCACACTTTCACAAAATGCTTGAAGACATGGCTAAAGGTCAGTCAGATTTGTGAACATAATCCCTAGCTGTGTGTTGCCGCTTTCCATGTTGTCTGTTGTCTGTAGCTTGTGAGGTGTGGAAACACTGTTGCTTTTATGCTTTTATGAATTTTGTCTTGCTGCTTTTTGTTCTATGTTGCTCTGTCTGTATGCTATGTCTTGCTTGTTCTATGTTGCTATTGTCTATATTGTAATTGTTTTTAATAACCTGCCCAGGGACTGCGGTTGAAAATTAGCCGGCAGGCTAAAACCGTCACTTTTACTGAAACGTTGATTAATGTGCACTGTCCCTGTGAAAATAAAATAAACTCAAACTCCAACCCAGTTCTAAGGAAACCTAACTCTACCCCTTGTTGCCACGTTGTCAGAATATAAGATGTTAATATTCTCTATTGGAACATTAATATTGAGTATTCTGAGAACTGGGTGAATTCTGTTTGGCATTAAGGGAATGTTTGCCTTATATTTCACCTTCATTTAACCAGGTAGGCTAGTTGAGAACACCTTCATTTAACCAGGTAGGCTAGTTGAGAACACCTTCATTTAACCAGGTAGGCTAGTTGAGAACAAGTTCTCATTTACAACTGCAACCTGGCCAAGATAAAGCATAGCAGTGCGACAAAAAACAACAACACAGAGTTACACATGGAATAAACAAACATACAGTCAATAATACAATAGACAAGTCTATATACAGTGTGTGCAAATGAGGTAAGATAGGGGAGGTATAAGGCAATAAATAGGCCAAGGTGGCGAAATAATTACAATTTAGCAATTAAACACTGGAGTGAATGATGTACAGAAGAATGTACTGTATGTGCAAGTAGAGATAATGGGGTACAAAGGAGTGTAACGGATGTGAAACTGCTAGCTAGTTAGCGGTGGTGTGCGCTAAATAGTGTTTCAATCGGTGACGTCACTTGCTCTGAGACCTTGAAGTAATGGTTCCCCTTGCTCTGCAAGGGCTGTGGCTTTTGTGGAGCGATGGGTAAGGATGCTTCGAGGGTGACTGTTGTTGATGTGTGCAGAGGGTCCCTGGTTCGCGCCCGGGTATGGGCGAGGGGACGGTCTAAAGTTATACTGTTACAGGAGCAAAACAAAAAAATAACAATATGGGGATGAAGTAGTTGGATGGGCTTTACGGCATGTCCATGTAAAGAGACCCATATAAGGGCATGCCCATGTAAAGAGACCCATATAAGGACATGTCCATGTAAAGAGACCCATATAAGGACATGTCCATGTAAAGAGACCCATATAAGGACATGTCCATGTAAAGAGACCCATATAAGGACATGTCCATGTAAAGAGACCCATATAAGGGCATGTCCATGTAAAGAGACCCATATAAGGACATGTCCATGTAAAGAGACCCATATAAGGACATGTCCATGTAAAGAGACCCATATAAGGACATGTCCATGTAAAGATACCCATATAAGGAGATGTCCATGTAAAGAGATCCATATACGGGCATGTCCATGTAACGAGACCCCATCTAAGGACATGTCCATGTAAAGAGATCCATATAAGGGCATGTCCATGTAACGAGACCCCATCTACGGGCATGTCCTTGTAAAGAGACCCATCTAAGGGCATGTCCATGTAAAGAGACCAGTGAGCACCAATGTGAAGTTCATAGGAGTCCCTTTTAGACATTTATACATTTTTCAACAACTTTTACATCCCATAAAATTGGAATAAGCAAAAGCTTTGATTTCTAGTCAAAGAGATGGAAAAGGGGTCTTAGAATGAAACACATGGAAACCATGTGTTTAATGAGTGCGATACCATTCCATTGATTCCGTTCCAGCCATTACTATGAGCCTGTCCTCCCCAGTTAAGGTGGCACTGATCTCCTCCTGTGTTAGAAATTCATCAATAAGTTAAGACCCCTGGCCAAATAACATCAACACTTATATTTAGCTTTGGAGAAATGGATTTCCTTAAGAAACATTGCCCTGTGTCTTGTAATGAAAGTCCACATATCTCATTAGGAGGGAGGATAGTGAAAGTCACTATATCTCATGAGGAGGAAGGATAGTGAAAGTCACTATATCTCATGAGGAGGAAGGATAGTGAAAGTCACTATATCTCATGAGGAGGGAGGATAGTGAAAGTCCACATATCTCATGAGGAGGAAGGATAGTGAAAGTCACTATATCTCATGAGGAGGAAGGATAGTGAAAGTCACTATATCTCATGAGGAGGAAGGATAGTGAAAGTCACTATATCTCATGAGGAGGGAGGATAGTGAAAGTCACTATATCTCATGAGGAGGGAGGATAGTGAAAGTCACTATATCTCATGAGGAGGGAGGATAGTGAAAGTCACTATATCTCATGAGGAGGAAGGAGAGTGAAAGTCACTAAATCTCATGAGGAGGAAGGATAGTGAAAGTCACTATATCTCATGAGGAGGGAGGATAGTGAAAGTCACTATATCTCATGAGGAGGAAGGATAGTGAAAGTCACTATATCTCATGAGGAGGAAGGATAGTGAAAGTCACTATATCTCATGAGGAGGAAGGATAGTGAAAGTCACTATATCTCATGAGGAGGGAGGATAGTGAAAGTCACTATATCTCATGAGGAGGAAGGATAGTGAAAGTCACTATATCTCATGAGGAGGAAGGATAGTGAAAGTCACTATATCTCATGAGGAGGGAGGATAGTGAAAGTCACTATATCTCATGAGGAGGAAGGATAGTGAAAGTCACTATATCTCATGAGGAGGGAGGATAGTGAAAGTCACTATATCTCATGAGGAGGGAGGATAGTGAAAGTCACTATATCTCATGAGGAGGGAGGATAGTGAAAGTCACTATATCTCATGAGGAGGGAGGATAGTGAAAGTCACTATATCTCATGAGGAGGGAGGATAGTGAAAGTCACTATATCTCATGAGGAGGGAGGATAGTGAAAGTCACTATATCTCATGAGGAGGGAGGATAGTGAAAGTCACTATATCTCTAAGACAATCATGGAACCAACAGTTGTTTCTAATACACCAGATGTATGTTATTTGAACCAATTATTTTAACATCGCACACAGAAGAATTTATAAGGATAATTTAGTTGCTACCAGCAGCCTGCACAGATAGAGCACAATACAGTAGCGTGCAGTACAGTAGCGTAGAGAACAGTAGAGAACAGTAGAGAACAGTAGAGTACAGTAGAGTACAGTATAGTAGAGTGCAGTACAGTAGAGTAGAGTGCAGTACAGTAGAGTAGAGCACAGTACAGTAGAGTGCAGTACAGTAGAGTAGAGAACAGTAGAGTACAGTAGAGTACAGTACAGTAGAGTAGAGAACAGTAGAGTACAGTAGAGTACAGTACAGTAGAGTAGAGAACAGTAGAGTACAGTAGAGTACAGTACAGTAGAGTAGAGAACAGTAGAGTACAGTACAGTAGAGTAGAGAACAGTAGAGTACAGTAGAGTACAGTACAGTAGAGTAGAGAACAATAGAGTTGAGTACACTATAATGTACTGTACTGTACTGGGCTCTACATTACTGTACTGGGCTCTTCTGTACTATACTCGAAACTTGTGAAACAGACGTCTATGATTGGTTCAGATTGGGTCCGGTTCGGACCAACCAAATTTGGTCCTGTATGGGAGCAGAGGTCATTAAAATAATAGCCAGCGTGTGGAACAATACCCAAATACGCAAAGGAAGATACAGTGAGGGGGAAAAGTATTTGATCCCCTGCTGATTTTGTACGTTTGCCCACTGACAAAGAAATGATTCGTCTATAATTTTAATGGTAGGTTTATTTGATCAGTGAGAGACAGAATAACAACAAAACAATCAACAAAACAACAAAATAAATTGATTTGCATTTTAATGAGGGAAATAAGTATTTATTTATTTACAGTATATATTTACAGCTCCATAATATATTTACGGCTCCCCACAGCCTGAAAAATAACATTTTCTAAGTAGACATCTACTTTCATAGACACACACACACACACACACACACACACACACACACACACACACACACACACACACACACACACACACACACACACACACACACACACACACACACACACACACACACACACACACACACACACACACACACACACACACACACACACACACACACACACACACACACATACACACACACACACACACACACACACACACCTTTGATTACAGCAGCCTGTCTTATTCAACCAGGGAAGGAAGTGACAGCCATTCTAAGTGGATGTTCCCTCTGACTCTGTCTGGCTCAGTCTGCACGTTGGTCCGTATCGGGATCCTTTAACAAGGTCAGAGATCAAAGAGCGATTCTAAAGGGTTCTGTTTCTCCCTGGGTAATGTTCCGGAACCCCTTTGAAGTTGTCACTTAAGTGATAATGCCAGAGAAGCCGGTTTTTGGAGGATATATTGGCATGGGTGCTGTTAGGCCCGAGACGAAGTCAAGGGCTGGCAAACCGTCCCAATGTATCCTGCAAACATCAGCTTCGAGGGCATCATCATTTTTATACAACGGGTTACCAACATAATCAAATAATGATTTTCATATTTTTATTAGAAACGTTACTTTTATGAATTTATTATTATTATTATTTATTTATCCTTCCACGAGATATAGTCCCTGTACAAATCTAGGGTTGCTACCCAAACCGTCTGGTCATCCGTTTTATCGGTTCGGTTGCCAGAGACGCGACCCGGTCGTTGTCTTTTTGTTCTGTATCTATGGATGCGACCCAGTCGTTCAGTCTTTTTGTTCTGTATCTATGGACGCGACCCAGTCGTTAGTTCTAAATGTTCCATTGCCATAATGGCTTGCAACGTTCTTATCCCTCGCTTGCTAGCTAGCCAACTACGGCTAAGAATGCAGCCAGAATAACAACAAAGTAGCTACACTTGCATTTATTTAAGCTGTTTTCTAGTGACATTAATTTCGATACATACATATCAATGAGCTAACGAAGCGCAATTTCACCTGGCATAGAAAATGTGTTCTCTCGTCAGGACACTGTTGGTCAAAGGAGCTAGCCAACAACACAGCTAACATCACTGCAGTCTTTCCCCACAAGCTGGAAAGACTGAAAACCAGCTGCTCTTCGTTTCGTTTGATCTGTTTTCAATTGCTATTTCTGTAAGGACAGATGCTGGGAGACAAGAAGCAATTACAGTGAGTGATAAACAGACAGGAAACATAACACGAACAGCATCTGGACAAGGGAAACATAACGACATTAATTTTGAATCGGGAAAGAAACTGAGGAAGTGACAGATATTGGGGAGGTAATTAATAATGTGATGGAGTCCAGGTGAGTCCGATGAAGCGCTAATGCGCGTAACGATGGTGACAGGTGTGCGTAATGATGAGCAGCCTGGTGGCCTTGAGAGCCAGAGGGTGGGCAGACGTGACAGTTTCTTTGTATACAGTATATCCATAAAATTAGGCTGATTCGTGATTTCGACAGACTGAGAAAAGATGCCTTCCTGTCTGTCTCATCTCGATTCCCAACACGTTCATTACTATGGGACAGCTGGTGATCGAATTTGAAAATTGTAACGATGTTGCTAATGTCTGAGAGACAGACAGTGAGGTTTATACAAATCTCTGCTATTGAAAACTAAATGTTAGTCTGAAAGAAATGGGAGATAATGTCTAGATGCTTTTTATAGTGGAGATCAAGTTTATAAATTGCCTGGCTGGGCTGATGAGACAGTGGATTGCGTAGTCAGATGGAACAGAGCAAATAGGCATTTTAACATCATAGATTTAGCCGTGGCAACTTGTGGAATAGACACCAGATGGACTGCGGTTTTAACCAATCCGCATTCAGGATTAGACCCACCCGTTGTATAAATCAATCAATCAATCAAATGTATTTATAAAGCCCTTTTTACATGTCACAAAGTGCTATACAGAAACCCAGCCTAAAACCCCAAACAGCCAGCAATGCAGATGTAGAAGCACGGTGGTTAGGAAAAACTCCCTAGAAAGGCCAGAACCTAGAAAGGAAACCTAGAGAGATACCAGGCTCTGAAGGGTGGCCAGTCCTCTTCTGGCTTTGCTGGAGATTATAACAGTACATGACCAAGATGTTCAAACGTTCATAGATAACCAGCAGGGTCAAATAATAATAATCACAGTGGTTGTAGAGGGTGCAACAGGTCAGCTCCTCAGGAGTGAATGTCAGTTGGCTTTTCATAGCCATTCAGAGTTAGAGACAGCAGGTGCGGTAGAGAGAGAGGGTTGAAAACAGCAAGTCCGGAACAAGGTAGCACGTCCGGTGAACAGGTCAGGGTTCCATAGCCGCAGGCAGAACAGTTGAAACTGGAGCAGCAGCACGACCAGGTGGACTGGGGACAGCAAGAAGTCATCAGGCCAGGTAGTCCTGAGGTATAAAAGTGATCAAGACAAAGGAGATGCTTGTGGACTACAGGAAAAGGAGGACTGAGCACGTAGTAATAGAGAAGAGACAGACAAAAGTGCATTGTTGATAAGTGAGTCCCATTCACCTGACATGCCGAGACCCGAGACAAGGAAATTCTCTGAAATCTACACTTAATACATTTAGTGTTGGCCCAAATCAGAAACGTAGCCTACACTATGTTAAAACACCTCAAGTATTAATGTCAGTCACACACAACTCCCAAGTCAAAAAATCAATAGGTTAATAAGGACTACAGGACTACATTTATACAGGCTGTCTGACTACAGGCAGTCTGACTACAGGACTACATCTATACAGGCAGTCTGACTACAGGACTACATCTATACAGGCAGTCTGACTACAGGACTACATCTATACAGCCAGTCTAACTACAGGACTACATTTATACAGGCTGTCTGACTACAGGCAGTCTGACTACAGGACTACATCTATACAGGCAGTCTGACTACAGGACTACATCTATACAGGCAGTCTGACTACAGGACTACATCTATACAGCCAGTCTAACTACAGGACTACATTTATACAGGCTGTCTGACTACAGGCAGTCTGACTACAGGACTACATCTATACAGGCAGTCTGACTACAGGACTACATCTATACAGGCAGTCTGACTACAGGCAGTCTGACTACAGGACTACATCTATACAGGCAGTCTGACTACAGGACTACATCTATACAGGCAGTCTGACTGCAGGACTAGTTCTATACAGGCAGTCTGACTACAGGCAGTCTGACAACAGGACTACATCTATACAGGCAGTCTGACTACAGGCAGTGTGACTACAGGACTACATCTATACAGGCAGTCTGACTGCAGGACTAGTTCTATACAGGCAGTCTGACTACAGGCAGTCTGACTACAGGACTACATCTATACAGGCAGTCTGACTACAGGCAGTCTGACTACAGGACTACATCTATACAGGCAGTCTGACTACAGGACTAGTTCTATACAGGCAGTCTGACTACAGGCAGTCTGACTACAGGACTACATCTATACAGGCAGTCTGACTACAGGACTACATCTATACAGGCAGTGTGACTACAGGACTACATCTATACAGGCAGTCTGACTGCAGGACTAGTTCTATACAGGCAGTCTGACTACAGGCAGTCTGACAACAGGACTACATCTATACAGGCAGTCTGACTACAGGCAGTCTGACTACAGGCAGTCTGACTACAGGACTACATCTATACAGGCAGTGTGACTACAGGACTACATCTATACAGGCAGTCTGACTACAGGACTACATCTATACAGTAGAATATGAACAGAAGAGTGGTAAGTCAATAAGATCACAGTCATTCCACCTCAATGTTCCATTATAGAACGGTTGTGCTGAGTGGCAACTAACATGGAAATGAACGTGTGGATGAAGATTTTAATCAAACACTTGCTTTGTGCCACGTGTGCCACTTCATTTCAAGTGCTCAGTGTTCTAACTCCAGCACCATCCATCCATGTCAATGTGGGAAGGAGCGAGACCTACAACACGAGGAGGAGATTACCAAGAACCATCACACAGTTCTATACCTAGTCCGAGGCGTTGGTTTATATGGAGAAATTAGAGTGGTCATCCGTGACTTAATTACTGTAAACAAACAGCTTCCCAATTCAAAGTGCAGGGATATCTTTATGCCCCTTTTTAGAAGAAAAAAAAGCTCTACAATAGGAAATTATTACTTATGAACTGAATTAATTGAGTTATAACTTGATTACATGGATATGCTATGATTTGTTCTTATTACACTACTGTGTGTGTTTAAATTGACCAACCACTTAAAAAAAGAACATAACTTCTGTAATCTCTCTGGTAAGGAGAAGGCAGCTCCCATCCACAGCGGTAGCGTTAGTTACTGCAGGTCAGGGAGGGGTGCTAATCGTTCCTGATGTGGTATCTGTCTGGTAGTGTGAGGGGTTAGAGGGGTTAGATTAATGAGGATTTGAGGTGGAATCAGCCCAGGGCAGGGCACAGTCCCAGTTCCCAGAGGAACAGATGTTCCCTATTTCGTAACACATTGCCTTTTCTGTTCTTAATCATTCCTACATCCAGGCTAGCTTCACCATGTAACGATTCTCTTCTTGTGAAGTAGAGGCGGACCAAAGCGCAGCGTGGTGGTTGTTCATTGTAATTTATTGACGACACTATACATGAACAAACTAACGAAAAAACAAGAAACGTGAGAACTCAAAACAGCCCTGTCTGGTGCAAACACAAAAACAGGAACAATCACCCACAAACACACAGTGAAACCCAGGCTACCTAAGTATGATTCTCAATCAGAGACAACTAATGACACCTGCCTCTGATTGAGAACCATACTAGGCCGAAAACATAGAACTGCCCCAAAACATAGAAAAACAAACATAGACTGCCCACCCAACTCACGCCCTGACCATACTAAATAAATACAAAAACAAAGGAAATAGAGGTCAGAACGTGACAGTACCCCCCCCCCAAAGGTGCGGACTCCGGCCGCAAAACCTTGACCTATAGGGGAGGGTCTGGGTGGGCGTCTGTCCGCGGTGGCGGCTCTGGCGCGGGACGCGGACCCCACTTCCCCATTGTCTCAGTCCGCCTTATTGTCCGCCTCCGTGGCTTACTCACCATGCCCACCCCTCTCAATGACCCCACTGGACAGAGGGGCTGCTTGGGACAGAGGGGCAGCTTCTCGGGACAGAGGGACAGCTGCTCGGGACAGAGGGACAGCTGCTCGGGACAGAGGGACAGCTGCTCGGGACAGAGGGACAGCTGCTCGGGACAGAGGGACAGCTGCTCGGGACAGAGGGACAGCTGCTCCGGGCGGAGGGACAGCTGCTCCGGGCGGAGGGGCTCTAGCGGCCCCTGGCTGACTGGCGGCACTGGCGGCCCCTGGCTGACTGGCGGCCCCTGGCTGACTGGCGGCACTGGCGGCCCCTGGTTGACTGGCGGCGCTGGCGCTGGGCTGACTGGCGGCACTGGCGGCCCCTGGTTGACTGGCGGCACTGGCGGCCCCTGGCTGACTGGCGGCACTGGCGGCCCCTGGCTGACTGGCGGCACTGGCGGCCCCTGGCTGACGGGCGGCACTGG
The DNA here is from genome assembly GCF_013265735.2 of Oncorhynchus mykiss. Lineage (NCBI taxonomy): Eukaryota > Metazoa > Chordata > Actinopteri > Salmoniformes > Salmonidae > Oncorhynchus > Oncorhynchus mykiss. Next base: position 65,654,420 of record NC_048582.1, read on the forward strand.
CGGCCCCTGGCTGACGGGCGGCACTGGCGGCCTCTGGCTGACGGGCGGCACTGGCGGCCCCTGGCAGACGGGCGGCACTGGCGGCTCCTGGCAGACGGGCGGCATTGGCGGCTCCTGGCAGACGGGCGGCACTGGCGGCGCTGGGCAGACGGGCGGCGCTGGCGGCGCTGGGCAGACGGGCGGCGCTGGCGGCGCTGGGCAGACGGGCGGCGCTGGCGGCGCTGGGCAGACGGGCGGCACTGGCGGCGCTGGGCAGACGGGCGGCGCTGGCGGCGTTGGGCAGACGGGAAGCTCCGATGGCGCCGGGCAGACGGGAAGCTCCGGCAGAGGCGCCGGGCAGACGGGAAGCTCCGGCAGAGGCGCCGGGCAGACGGGAAGCTCCGGCAGAGGCGCCGGGCAGGCGGGAGGCTCCGGCAGAGGCGCCGGACAGGCGGGAGGCTCCGGCAGAGGCGCCGGACAGGCGGGAGGCTCCAGCAGAGGCGCCGGACAGGCGGGAGGCTCCGGCAGAGGCGCCGGACAGGCGGGAGGCTCCGGCAGAGGCGCCGGACAGGCGGGAGGCTCCGGCAGAGGCGCCGGACAGGCGGGAGGCTCCGGCAGAGGCGCCGGACAGGCGGGAGGCTCCGGCAGAGGCGCCGGACAGGCGGGAGGCTCCGGCAGCGGCGCCGGACAGGCGGGAGGCTCCGGCAGAGGCGCCGGACAGGCGGGAGGCTCCGGCAGCGCTGGAGAGGAGGAAGGCTCTGGTAGCGCCGGAGAGGCGGGAGACTCCGGCAGCGCTGGAGAGGAGGAAGGCTCTGGACGGATGGGCCGGAGAGACAGCCTGGTACGGGGAGCTGCCACCGGAGGGCTGGGGTGTGGAGGTGGTGACGGATAGACCGGGCCGTGCAGGCGCACTGGAGCTCTTGAGCACCGAGCCTGCCCAACCTTACCCGGTTGAATGGTCCCGGTCGCCCTGCCAGTGCGGAGAGGTGGAATAGCCCGCACTGGGCTATGCAGGCGAACCGGGGACACCGTGCGCAAGGCTGGTGCCATGTAAGCCGGCCCAAGGAGACGCACTGGAGACCAGATGCGTAGAGCCGGCTTCATGGCACTTGGCTCGATGCCCACTCTAGCCCGGCCGATACGCGGAGCTGGAATGTACCGCACCGGGCTGTGCACCCGCACTGGGGACACCGTGCGCTCCACAGCATAACACGGTGCCTGCCCGGTCTCTCTAGCCCACCGGTAACCACAGGAAGTTGGCTCAGGTCTCCTACCTGGCGTAGCCATACTCCCTGTTAGCCCCCCCCCCAAGAAATTTTTGGGGCTGACTCCCGGGCTTCCATCCACGACGCCGCGCTGCCTCCTCATACCAGCGCCTCTCCGCTTTCGCCGCCTCCCGTTCTTCCTTGGGGCGGCGATACTCTCCTGGCTGAGCCCAAGGTCCTTTACCGTCTAATTCGTCCTCCCATGTCCATACCTCCTCGCGCTGCTCCTGCTGCTGCTTTTTCCTTTGCTCATTACCACACCGCTTGGTCCTGTTGTGGTGGGTGATTCTGTAACGATTCTCTTCTTGTGAAGTAGAGGCGGACCAAAGCGCAGCGTGGTGGTTGTTCATTGTAATTTATTGACGACACTATACATGAACAAACTAACGAAAAAACAAGAAACGTGAGAACTCAAAACAGCCCTGTCTGGTGCAAACACAAAAACAGGAACAATCACCCACAAACACACAGTGAAACCCAGGCTACCTAAGTATGATTCTCAATCAGAGACAACTAATGACACCTGCCTCTGATTGAGAACCATACTAGGCCGAAAACATAGAACTGCCCCAAAACATAGAAAAACAAACATAGACTGCCCACCCAACTCACGCCCTGACCATACTAAATAAATACAAAAACAAAGGAAATAGAGGTCAGAACGTGACACACCATCTCTGACCCTTAATCATTCCTACATCCAGGCTAGCTTCACCATCTCTGACCCTTAATCATTCCTATACCCAGGCTAGCTTCACCATCTCTGACCCTTAATCATTCCTATACCCAGGCTAGCTTCACCCTCTCTGACCCGTAATCGTTCCTATACCCAGGCTAGCTTCACCCTCTCTGACCCGTAATCGTTCCTATACCCAGGCTAGCTTCACCCTCTCTGACCCGTAATCGTTCCTATACCCAGGCTAGCTTCACCCTCTCTGACCCGTAATCATTCCTATACCCAGGCTAGCTTCACCGTCTCTGACCCTTAATCATTCCTATACCCAGGCTAGCTTCACCATCTCTGACCCGTAATCGTTCCTATACCCAGGCTAGCTTCACCATCTCTGACCCGTAATCGTTCCTATACGCAGGCTAGCTTCACCCTCTCTGACCATTAATAATTTTCTCTTTCTCTCTCTCTCCCCCTCTTTCTTTGTCTCTCTCTCTCTCCCCCCCTCTTTCTTTGTCTCTCTCTCTCTCTCCCTCTTTCTTTATGTCTCTCTCTCTCTTTTTTCCTCTCTCTCTCTCTCCCTCTTTCTTTATGTCTCTCTCTCTCTCTCTCTCTCTCTCTCTCTCCTACTCTCTTTCCCTCCCTCTCTCACCCTGTACAAACAGTAGGCAGCAGTAGTCCTTTAGATAGCCCTGCAGACATATTTTATTAAACTCCTGTCATGACATCATAGTGGTGTAGCCTTTTGTTTCACGTTCTAGTGCACTACTTTGGACCATTACTCTATGGACCCTAGTCAAAAGTAGTGCACTATATGGGGAATAGGGTGCCATTTGGGATGCATTCAAACAGGTCTTCAGGATGTTAGGGAGCTCAGCCTCCTAGTGACGTAATCTTTATTTTAATCAAAACAAAAAAACACTGTTCTGTTCTTCTTCTCTCTGTTGTGGTTCCTGACTGACCTAGCAGGGGAGAGATGGCAGATATCTCAACCACACAGCTGAATCAAATAAGAGATTATGTGTCACGTAGTAGACCTCACAGTGAAATGCCGAATACAACAGGTACCTTACAGTGAAATGCTGAATACAACAGGTGTAGTAGACCTTACAGTGAAATGCTGAATACAACAGGTGTAGTAGACCTTACAGTGAAATGCTGAATACAACAGGTGTAGTAGACCTTACAGTGAAATGCTGAATACAACAGGTGTAGTAGACCTTACAGTGAAATGCCGAATACAACAGGTGTAGTAGACCTCACAGTGAAATGCTGAATACAACAGGTGTAGTAGACCTCACAGTGAAATGCCGAATACAACAGGTGTAGTAGACCTCACAGGGAAATGCTGAATACAACAGGTGTAGTAGACCTGACAGTGAAATGCTGAATACAACAGGTGTAGTAGACCTTACAGTGAAATGCCGAATACAACAGGTGTAGTAGACCTCACAGTGAAATGCCGAATACAACAGGTACCTTACAGTGAAATGCTGAATACAACAGGTGTAGTAGACCTTACAGTGAAATGCTGAATACAACAGGTGTAGTAGACCTCACAGTGAAATGCCGAATACAACAGGTACCTTACAGTGAAATGCCGAATACAACAGGTACCTTACAGTGAAATGCCGAATACAACAGGTACCTTACAGTGAAATGCCGAATACAACAGGTACCTTACAGTGAAATGCCGAATACAACAGGTGTAGTAGACCTTACAGTGAAATGCTGAATACAACAGGTGTAGTAGACCTTACAGTGAAATGCTGAATACAACAGGTGTAGTAGACCTTACAGTGAAATGCCGAATACAACAGGAACCTTACAGTGAAATGCCGAATACAACTGGTGTAGTAGACCTTACAGTGAAATGCTGAATACAACAGGTGTAGTAGACCTTACAGTGAAATGCTGAATACAACAGGTGTAGTAGACCTTACAGTGAAATGCTGAATACAACAGGTACCTTACAGTGAAATGCCGAATACAACTGGTGTAGTAGACCTTACAGTGAAATGCTGAATACAACAGGTGTAGTAGACCTTACAGTGAAATGCTGAATACAACAGGTGTAGTAGACCTTAGAGTGAAATGCTGAATACAACAGGTGTAGTAGACCTGACAGTGAAATGCTGAATACAACAGGTGTAGTAGACCTTAGAGTGAAATGCTGAATACAACAGGTGTAGTAGACCTTACAGTGAAATGCTGAATACAACAGGTGTAGTAGACCTCACAGTGAAATGCTGAATACAACAGGTGTAGTAGACCTTACAGTGTAATGCTGAATACAACAGGTGTAGTAGACCTTACAGTGAAATGCTGAATACAACAGGTGTAGTAGACCTTACAGTGAAATGCTGAATACAACAGGTGTAGTAGACCTCACAGTGAAATGCTGAATACAACAGGTGTAGTAGACCTTACAGTGAAATGCTGAATACAACAGTTGTAGTAGACCTCACAGTGAAATGCTGAATACAACAGGTGTAGTAGACCTTACAGTGAAATGCCGAATACAACAGGTGTAGTAGACCTTACAGTGAAATGCTGAATACAACAGTTGTAGTAGACCTCACAGTGAAATGCTGAATACAACAGGTGTAGTAGACCTGACAGTGAAATGCCGAATACAACAGGTGTAGTAGACCTTACAGTGAAATGCTGAATACAACAGGTGTAGTAGACCTTACAGTGAAATGCTGAATACAACAGGTGTAGTAGACCTTACAGTGAAATGCTGAATACAACAGGTGTAGTAGACCTTACAGTGAAATGCTGAATACAACAGGTGTAGTAGACCTTACAGTGAAATGCCGAATACAACAGGTGTAGTAGACCTTACAGTGAAATGCTGAATACAACAGGTGTAGTAGACCTTACAGTGAAATGCTGAATACAACAGGTGTAGTAGACCTTACAGTGAAATGCCGAATACAACAGGTACCTTACAGTGAAATGCCGAATACAACTGGTGTAGTAGACCTTACAGTGAAATGCTGAATACAACAGGTGTAGTAGACCTTACAGTGAAATGCTGAATACAACAGGTGTAGTAGACCTTACAGTGAAATGCCGAATACAACAGGTACCTTACAGTGAAATGCCGAATACAACTGGTGTAGTAGACCTTACAGTGAAATGCTGAATACAACAGGTGTAGTAGACCTTACAGTGAAATGCTGAATACAACAGGTGTAGTAGACCTTAGAGTGAAATGCTGAATACAACAGGTGTAGTAGACCTGACAGTGAAATGCTGAATACAACAGGTGTAGTAGACCTTAGAGTGAAATGCTGAATACAACAGGTGTAGTAGACCTTACAGTGAAATGCTGAATACAACAGGTGTAGTAGACCTCACAGTGAAATGCTGAATACAACAGGTGTAGTAGACCTTACAGTGTAATGCTGAATACAACAGGTGTAGTAGACCTTACAGTGAAATGCTGAATACAACAGGTGTAGTAGACCTTACAGTGAAATGCTGAATACAACAGGTGTAGTAGACCTCACAGTGAAATGCTGAATACAACAGGTGTAGTAGACCTTACAGTGAAATGCTGAATACAACAGTTGTAGTAGACCTCACAGTGAAATGCTGAATACAACAGGTGTAGTAGACCTTACAGTGAAATGCCGAATACAACAGGTGTAGTAGACCTTACAGTGAAATGCTGAATACAACAGTTGTAGTAGACCTCACAGTGAAATGCTGAATACAACAGGTGTAGTAGACCTGACAGTGAAATGCCGAATACAACAGGTGTAGTAGACCTTACAGTGAAATGCTGAATACAACAGGTGTAGTAGACCTTACAGTGAAATGCTGAATACAACAGGTGTAGTAGACCTTACAGTGAAATGCTGAATACAACAGGTGTAGTAGACCTTACAGTGAAATGCTGAATACAACAGGTGTAGTAGACCTTACAGTGAAATGCTGAATACAACAGGTGTAGTAGACCTCACAGTGAAATGCTGAATACAACAGGTGTAGTAGACCTGACAGTGAAATGCTGAATACAACAGGTGTAGTAGACCTTACAGTGAAATGCTGAATACAACAGGTGTAGTAGACCTGACAGTGAAATGCTGAATACAACAGGTGTAGTAGACCTTACAGTGAAATGCTGAATACAACAGGTGTAGTAGACCTGACAGTGAAATGCTGAATACAACAGGTGTAGTAGACCTTACAGTGAAATGCTGAATACAACAGGTGTAGTAGACCTTACAGTGAAATGCTGAATACAACAGGTGTAGTAGACCTCACAGTGTAATGCCGAATACAACAGGTGTAGTAGACCTGACAGTGAAATGCTGAATACAACAGGTGTAGTAGACCTTACAGTGAAATGCTGAATACAACAGGTGTAGTAGACCTGACAGTGAAATGCTGAATACAACAGGTGTAGTAGACCTTACAGTGAAATGCTGAATACAACAGGTGTAGTAGACCTGACAGTGAAATGCTGAATACAACAGGTGTAGTAGACCTTACAGTGAAATGCTGAATACAACAGGTGTAGTAGACCTTACAGTGAAATGCTGAATACAACAGGTGTAGTAGACCTGACAGTGAAATGCTGAATACAACAGGTGTAGTAGACCTTACAGTGAAATTCTGAATACAACAGGTGTAGTAGACCTTACAGTGAAATGCCGAATACAACAGGTGTAGTAGACCTTACAGTGAAATGCTGAATACAACAGGTGTAGTAGAACAGACAGTGAAATGATGAATACAACAGGTGTAGTAGACCTTACAGTGAAATGCTGAATACAACAGGTGTAGCAGACCTTACAGTGAAATGCTGAATACAACAGGTGTAGTAGACCTTACAGTGAAATGCTGAATACAACAGGTGTAGTAGACCTTACAGTGAAATGCTGAATACAACAGGTGTAGCAGACCTGACAGTGAAATGCTGAATACAACAGGTGTAGTAGACCTTACAGTGAAATGCCGAATACAACAGGTGTAGTAGACCTGACAGTGAAATGCTGAATACAACAGGTGTAGTAGACCTTACAGTGAAATGCTGAATACAACAGGTGTAGTAGACCTTACAGTGAAATGCTGAATACAACTGGTGTAGTAGACCTTACAGTGAAATGCCGAATACAACAGGTGTAGTAGACCTGACAGTGAAATGCTGAATACAACAGGTGTAGTAGACCTTACAGTGAAATGCTGAATACAACAGGTGTAGTAGACCTTACAGTGAAATGCCGAATACAACAGGTGTAGTAGACCTGACAGTGAAATGCTGAATACAACAGGTGTAGTAGACCTTACAGTGAAATGCAGAATACAACAGGTGTAGTAGGCCTTACAGTGAAATGCTGAATACAACAGGTGTAGTAGACCTCACAGTGAAATGATGAATACAACAGGTGTAGTAGACCTCACAGTGAAATGCTGAATACAACAGGTGTAGTAGACCTTACAGTGAAATGCTGAATACAACAGGTGTAGTAGACCTTACAGTGAAATGCCGAATACAACTGGTGTAGTAGACCTCACAGTGAAATGCTGAATACAACAGGTGTAGTAGACCTTACAGTGAAATGCTGAATACAACAGGTGTAGTAGACCTCACAGTGAAATGCCGAATACAACAGGTGTAGTAGACCTCACAGTGAAATGCCGAATACAACAGGTGTAGTAGACCTTACAGTGAAATGCTGAATACAACAGGTGTAGTAGACCTTACAGTGAAATGCTGAATACAACAGGTGTAGTAGACCTTACAGTGAAATGCTGAATACAACAGGTGTAGTAGACCTTACAGTGAAATGCTGAATACAACAGGTGTAGTAGACCTTACAGTGAAATGCTGAATACAACAGGTGTAGTAGACCTTACAGTGAAATGCTGAATACAACAGGTGTAGTAGACCTTACAGTGAAATGCTGAATACAACAGGTGTAGTAGACCTTACAGTGAAATGCTGAATACAACAGGTGTAGTAGACCTCACAGTGAAATGCTGAATACAACAGGTGTAGTAGACCTTACAGTGAAATGTTTACTTAAAGGCTCTAACCAACAGTGCAAAAAAAGGTATTAGGTGAACAACAGGTAAGTAAAGAAATACAAACAACAGTAAAAATACAGTGAAAAATAACAGTAGCGAGGCTATATACAGTAGAGAGGCTATAACAGTAGAGAGGCTATATACAGTAGTGAGGCTATATACAGTAGTGAGGCTATATACAGTAGAGAGGATATAACAGTAGTGAGGCTATAACAGTAGCGAGGCTATATACAGTAGTGAGGCTATAACAGTAGAGAGGCTATATACAGTAGAGAAGCTATATAAAGTAGCGAGGCTATATACAGTAGAGAGGCTATATACAGTAGTGAGGCTATATACAGTAGAGAGGCTATATAAAGTAGCGAGGCTATATACAGTAGAGAGGCTATAACAGTAGTGAGGCTATAACAGTAGCGTGGCTATATACAGTAGTGAGGCTATAACAGTAGAGAGGCTATATACAGTAGTGAGGCTATATACAGTAGTGAGGCTATATACAGTAGTGAGTCTATATACAGTAGCGAGGCTATATACAGTAGTGAGGCTATATACAGTAGTGAGGCTATATACAGTAGTGAGGCTATATACAGTAGCGAGGCTATATACAGTAGCGAGGCTATATACAGGCCGTACACTATATACTGGGCCGTACACACTACCCTCTGTAGTGCCTTGTGGTCGGAGGCCAAGCAATTGCCGTACCAGGCAGTGATGCAACCGGTCAGGATGCTCTCGATGTAGCTGTAGAACCTTTTTGAGGATCTGAGGACTCATGCCAAATGTTTTTAGTCTCCTGAGGGGGAACAGGCTTTGTCGTGCCCTCTTCACGGCTGTCTTGGTGTGTTTGGGCCATTCTAGTTTGTTGGTGATGTGGACACCAAGGAACTTGAAGCTCTCAACCTGCTCCACTACAGCCCCGTCGATGAGAATGGGGGCGTGCTCGGTCCTCCTTTTCCTGTAGTCCACAATCATCTCCTTAGTCTTGGTTACATTGAGGAATAGGTTGTTGTCCTGGCACCACCTCCCTGTAGGCTGTCTGATTCTTGTCAGTGATCAGGCCTACCACTGTCGTGTTGTATGCAAACTTAATGATGGTGTTGGAGTAGTGACTGTCCATGCAGTCATGGGTGAACAGGAAGTACAGGAGGGGACTGAGCACGCACCCCTTAGGGGCTCCAGTATTGAGGATTAGCGTGGGGGATGTGTTGTTACCTACACTTACCACCTGGGGGCGGCCCGTCGGGAAGTCCAGGATCCAGTTGTAGAGGGAGGTGTTTTGTCCCAGGGTCCTTAGCTTAGTGATGAGCTTTGAGGGTACTATGGTGTTGAACGCTGTGCTGTAGTCAATGAATAGCATTCTCACGTAGGTGTCCAGGTCGGTCTGTCTTTGGGCACATCTTGATGGGACAACCACAGTTTTTTACTTATATATATTAGAGAAGGGCCTGATTCAATTAAGACTGGCAACCGGGTTGGGTATTAAAAAAAAACTAACCTAAAAAGACTGTCTTTTTGGTTTGAGTTAGCAATGTTCTTATTTATTTACACACTAGCTATAGTTTTGTTGAGTTAGTGCATGAATCCAAATGGACAAGAACTCTGACACAGGTTCCCAGGTGTGAATATACAGGGAAGTGAATAAATAAAGGAAACACTTGAGTAAATGAGGGATACAAAGTCCATTTGAAAGTGTGGTTCCTGAGTTAATTAAACATTTAACATCCTATCCTGCTTGGGGTCATGTATGAAAAAGCCCATTATTTTGGCTAGGATGGCTATGCCCCCATCCACAGGGCTCAAGTGGTCACTGAATGGTTTGATGAGCATGAAAACGATGTAAACCACATGCCATGGCCGACTCAGTCACCAAATCTCAACCCAACTGAACACATATGGGAGATTCTGGAACAGCGTTTTCCACCACCGTCAACAAAACACCAAATGGTGTAATTTCTCGTGGAACGATGGTGTCTCATCCCTCCAATAGAGTTCCAGACACTTGTAGAATCTATGCCAAGGTGCATTGAAGCTGTTCTGGCTCGTGGTGGACCACCGCCCTATTAAGACACTTTAGTGTGACTGTTTGAGGTTGTTCAAACAGGTGCCATTAATACAGGTAACGAGTGGAGGACAGAGGAGACTCTTAAAGAAGAAGTTACAGGTCTGTGAGCACCAGAAATCTTGCTTGTTTGTAGGTGACCAAATACTTATTTTCCACCATAATTTGCAAATAAATGTATTAAAAATCCTACAATGTGATTTTCTGGATTTTTCTGGATTTTTTTTCTCCCATTTTGTCTGTCATAGTTGAAGTGTACCTAATGATGAAAATTACAGGCCTCTCTCATCTTTTTAAGTGGGAGAACTTGCACAATTAGTGGCTAACTAAATACTATTTTGCCCCACTGTATGTTGGGGGGGTTTCCTTTATTTTGGCAGTTACATATAGGTCTTTAAGCCAATGAGCTTTGAGTATATGAATATAGTTAATATCTTCATGATGCTATAAAGAGTTCCAAAGAATACAAAAAAAAAGTGTCTGGTATGTTGTGAAATACTGACAATTATATGACAAGAATGTGTGGATGATGGCCAGACACCATATCTGTTAGCTAAGTGCATGAGTTCATCAAGTCTATCTACAGTTCAGTTCCACTGACCCTGTCCCCTGACCTGGATAAATGGTTTTACTTGTTTGTTTTCTAATCTGAATGAATGTGCAAAAAAATCTAAGTCAAAATCCCACATTATCTGTTGGAACGTCTTTGGCACTAATCTCATATCCTGTAAAAAAAATAATAATTTAAAAGCTCTAAAAAGACCATGGTTTAGGGAAGAGTAGTGCATTTCTGTGTTTAATATTTGTACCACTCTGTGTATACAGAAATGTACATTACTTGGAAGTGCATGAGTCTCATTTGGCCAGGATCCAGCTGAAATGGGTTTGATATTCTCGTATCACTATGTGTATACCAGAGGAGGCTGGTGAGAGGAGCTATAGGAGGACGGGCTCATTATAATAGAGCTCTGCTACCCGACCCAAGCCCGACAGGTGCCGACGTTATACATCGGGTTAGGGCTGGGTAGGTCCTGTTGTCTCATCAATAACTAGGGTCCGGGTAGGACTCAGGTATTACTAAATATACATCGGGTTAGGGTAGGTCCTGTTGTCTCATCAATAACTAGGGTCCGGGTAGGACTCAGGTATTACTAAATATACATCGGGTTAGGGTAGGTCCTGTTGTCTCATCAATAACTAGGGTCCGGGTAGGACTCAGGTATTACTAAATATACATCGGGTTAGGGCAGGTCCTGTTGTCTCATCAATAACTAGGGTCCGGGTAGGACTCAGGTATTACTAAATATACATCGGGTTAGGGCAGGTCCTGTTGTCTCATCAATAACTAGGGTCCGGGTAGGACTCAGGTATTACTAAATATACATCGGGTTAGGGCTGGGTAGGTCCTGTTGTCTCATCAATAACTAGGGTCCGGGTAGGACTCAGGTATTACTAAATATACATCGGGTTAGGGCAGGTCCTGTTGTCTCATCAATAACTAGGGTCCGGGTAGGACTCAGGTATTACTAAATATACATCGGGTTAGGGCAGGTCCTGTTGTCTCATCAATAACTAGGGTCCGGGTAGGACTCAGGTATTACTAAATTGATCAGTTACATTTTGAAGTTGAGCCATTTGCTTGTGCTCTGCTTCAGAGTACAGTCATTTCTGACTTAGGTCATGACATGGTGTCAGAAGTGCTTCAACCTTGTCAAATATAAGACACAACATGATAACAACATGGTAGAGTAGCAACACAACATGATAACAACATGGTAGAGTAGCAACACAACATGGTAGCAGCACAAAACATGGTACAAACATTATTGGGCACAGACAACAGCACAAAGTGCAAGAAGGTAGAGACGACAATACATCACACAAAGCAGCCACAACTGTCAGCAAGAGTGTCCATGATTGAGTCTTTGAATGAAGAGATTGAGATAAAACTGTCCAGTTTGAGTGTTTGTTGCAGCTCGTTCCAGTCGCTATAAATTGTGTTTACATATTCTAGCATGGGTAGGATGGTCATCCGAATCAGGGTTAGTTTGGCAGCTGGGATGAAAGAGGAAAGATTACGATAGAGGAAACCAAGTCTAGATTTAACATTAGCCTGCAGCTTTGATATGTGCTGAGAGAAGGACAGTGTACCGTCTAGCCATACTCCCAAGTACTTATATGAGGTGACTACCTCAAGCTCTAAACCCTCAGAGGTAGTAAACACACCAGTGGGGAGAGGGGCATTCTTCTTACCAAACCACATGACCTTTATTTTTGTTTAGAGCAAGGTTAAGGGTAGAGAAAGCTGAAAAATAAGAAAGCTTTGTTGTAGAGCATTTAACACAAAATCCGGGGAGTGGCCAGAATGCGAGTGAATTGGGCGCTAACTCAAAAACCCAACATTCGCATGAATTTCGTCAACAAGAAGTATAACATTACCCATATTTTTCTGAGATGTGAGATAATTAATTTTCTATCAGTAAATGTGTATACCTTTGGAAGACAGACAGAGAGGAGCAGCTAATGGATTTACTAATGGAAGAAGTTATTTCAGATTTTGGATATAGGGACGGGCCGGGCCGGACTTTAAATTTGGCAGAAGCTATCGGGCCTGATAAGGGTAGGGCCTGAACGTTGCAGGCATGGGTACTGCTAAAACTACTATTACTACTACTGCTAAAACTACTATTACTACTACTGCTAAAACTACTATTACTACTACTGCTAAAACTACTATTACTACTACTGCTAAAACTACTCTTACTACTACTGCTAAAACTACTCTTACTACTACTGCTAAAACTACTATTACTACTACTGCTAAAACTATTCTTACTACTACTGCTAAAAATACTATTACTACTACTGCTAAAACTGCTATTACTACTACTGCTAAAACTACTATTACTACTACTGCTAAAAATACTATTACTACTACTGCTAAAACTACTATTACTACTACTAAAACTACTATTACTACTACTGCTAAAACTACTATTACTACTACTGCTAAAACTACTATTACTACTACTGCTAAAAATACTATTACTACTACTGCTAAAACTACTATTACTACTACTAAAACTACTATTACTACTACTGCTAAAACTATTCTTACTACTACTGCTAAAAATACTATTACTACTACTGCTAAAACTACTATTACTACTACTGCTAAAACTACTATTACTACTACTAAAACTACTATTACTACTACTGCTAAAACTACTGGAAGGCAGCCACGGTGCATCCTTTATTTAAAGGGGGAGATCAAGCTGATCCTAACTGTTATAGGCCTATTTCTATTTTGCCCTGTTTATCAAAAGTGTTGGGAAAACTTGTCAATAATCAACTGACTGGCTTTCTTGATGTCTATAGTATTCTCTCTGGTAGGCTATCTGGTTTCTGCTCAGGTTATGGACTTATCACTGCAACCTTAAAGGTCCTAAATTATGTTTCCATTGCCCTTGATTCTAAGCAATATTGTGCTGATATTTTTATTGACTTGGCCAAAGCTTTTGATACGGTAGGGACTATTGGTGTCTCTGAGGGGTCTTTGGCCTGGTTTGCTAACTACCCCTCTCAAAGAACGCAGTGTGTAAAGTCAGAACATCTGCTGTCTCAGCCACTGCCTGTCACCAAGGGTGTATCCCAAGGCTCGATCCTAGGCCCCACGCTCTTCTAATTTACATCACAACATAGTTCAGGCAGTAGGAAGCTCTCTCATTCATGTATATGCATCAATATTTCTCTGCCCTTAACCTTGTTCTGAACACCTCCAAAACAAAGGTAATGTGGTTCAGTAAGTAGAATGCTCCTCTCCCCACAGGTGTTATTACTACCTCTGAGGGTTTAAAGCTTGAGGTGGTCACCTCATACAAGTACTTGGGAGTATTGCTAGACAGTACACTGTCCTTCTCTCAGCACATATCAAAACTGCAGGCTAAAGTTACATCTAGACATGGTTTCCTCTATCTTAATCGCTCCTCTTTCACCACAGCTGCCAAACTAACCCTGATTCAGATGACCATCCTACCCATGCTAGATTACGGAGACATAATTTATAGAGCGTCAGGTAAGGGTGCTCTCGAGTGGCTTGATGTTCTTTACCATTTGGCCATCAGATTTGCCACCAATGCTCCTTATAGGACACATCACTGCACTCTATACTCCTCTGTAAACTCTGTATACCCATTGCAAGACCCACTGGTTGATGCTTATTTATAAAACCCTCTTAGGCCTCACTCCCCCCATCTGAGATACCTACTGTAGCCCTCATCCTCCACATCCTCCACATACATCCTCCGTTCTGCCAGTCACATTCTTTTAACGGTCCCCGAAGCACACACATCCCTGGGTCGCTCCTCTTTTCAGTTCGCTGCAGCTAGCGACTGGAACGAGCTGCAAAAAAACACTCAAACTGGACAGTTTTATCTCAATCTCTTCATTCAAAGTCTCAATTATGGACACTCTTACTGACAGTTGTGGCTGCTTCGCGTGATGTATTGTTGTCTCTACCTTCTTGCCCTTTGTGCTGTTGTCTGTGCCCAATAATGTGTGTACCATGTTTTGTGCTGCTACCATGTTGTGGAGCAACCTTGTTGTTGTCTTAGGTCTCTCTTGTGGTAATGTTGTGTTTTGTGCTATATATATATTTTTTTATCCCAGCCCCCATCCCCGCAGGAGGCCTTTTGCCTTTTGGTAGGCCGTCATTGTAAATAAGAATTTGTTCTTAACTGACTTGCCTAGTTAAATCAAGGTTAAATAAAATATTGGCTGACACTGGAACGTGGTCAGCTCTGATTGGCTGACACTGGAACATGGTCAGCTCTGATTGGCTGACACTGGAACATGGTCAGCTCTGATTGGCTGACACTGGAACGTGGTCAGCTCTGATTGGCTGACACTGGAACGTGGTCAGCTCTGATTGGCTGACACTGGAACATGGTCAGCTCTGATTGGTTGACACTGGAACATGGTCAGCTCTGATTGGCTGACACTGGAACATGGTCAGCTCTGATTGGCTGACACTGGAACATGGTCAGCTCTGATTGGCTGACACTGGAACGTGGTCAGCTCTGATTGGCTGACACTGGAACATGGTCAGCTCTGATTGGCTGACACTGGAACGTGGTCAGCTCTGATTGGCTGACACTGGAACATGGTCAGCTCTGATTGGTTGACACTGGAACATGGTCAGCTCTGACTGGCTGTCATGCTGCTGACACCTGCATGAATAAAGATGAACAAATAAACAGTACAAGTAAATCAAACATAATCTCAACTCAACTATGACAGTCAATCGATGTGATCCATCATTAGCTCAGATAACAATGCCATCACCCATTGATGGGTCCAGTTCTATTTTCCATTGCCGTGCCGCTAGATAGTTTCTGTTGTTGATTGAGTGGGTCTGTGCCATGTGGACGACCTTGACAGAGAGAGGGAGGGTTGGTACACCAAGCCCCCCTGGCTGGCTCCACTCTGTAGTAACTGTGCCAACAGGACAGTGTCACGTATAAATGAACATCCTCTGATCTATATTGGGCTATTTTCCAATAGCGGTAAGAGAGTGGTGATAGGGTACAGAGTGAGGACCTGACCCCCTATCTGATTGATGACCAGTGCTTGCATCCCAAATGGCACCATATTCCCTATGTAGTGCACTACTTTTGACCAGGGTCCATATAGGGAATAGGTTGCCATTTGGGACAAAGCCACAGTGTTGATTTTCTCCCCAGACTTTATTGATTACTTTGATTACTGTATAACATCCTACTGTGTCCCAAATGGCCCCCTATTTGGGTCCTGGTCAAAATGTGTGCACTATATAGGGAACAGGGTGACATTTGGGATGCATACCAGGGCTCAACTGTGCCCACTATGCTGTTTTAAACCCTCTACCAAGCCACAGCACAAACCATAGACAGAGTACAGCAGACCAGGGTCAATTTCAAGTTAAAGCTAGGATCACCACAGGCCCCTGGAACCCATCCTGCAAGGGCCAGAGAGAGAGAGAGGTAATGAGAGACTAAAAGGCCAATGAAGGACAATAGGAGAGAAGAAGAAAAGGAGAGAAGAAGAAAAATAAATAAGAAGGAAGGGAGAGAGAGAGAGAGAAGAAGGAAAGGAGAGAAGAAGAAAAGGAGAGAAGAAGAAAAATAAATAAGAAGGAAGGGAGAGAGAGAGAGAGAAGAAGGAAAGGAGAGAAGAAGAAAAGGAGAGAAGAAGAAAAATAAATAAGAAGGAAGGGAGAGAGAGAGAGAGAAGAAGGAAAGGAGAGAAGAAGAAAAGGAGAGAAGAAGAAAAATAAATAAGGAAGGGAGAGAGAGAAGAAGAAAAAGAAAGAAGAAGAAAGGGAAAGAAGAAGGAAAGGAGAGAAGAAGAAAAAGAACATAGCAAGAAAGAACTAAGAGCGGAGGATTTTCATTGGTCGATACTGAGTTCACGGCCAGTGCACCCCAACGTCTCACAGTTTCAAGCAAGCACCCATACTTGAGTGGCATCGAAAGAGGCTAAAATGTGTTTTTCCTCTCCTTTCATTATGTCTTGTGTTTTTCCACGTCCGCCCCGAGGTTTATGTAAGAGCAGGAGTTGCAATCAGTCAAAATGAGGTCAGCGACGGGACAGCAGGATTAGAAGGTTATTAAACAAGACGGTGAGTCCCAAATGGGAAAAGTAGTGCACTATTGTAGGGGATAGGGTCCCATTTCACATCAAATAAACACAGGGAGTAGCAGTACCGAGTCGATGTGCAGGGGTACGAGGTAAGTTAGTGCATTTGGAAAATATTCAGACCCTATGACTTTTTCCAGGCTTTTTCTAAAATTGATTAAATTGTTGTTGTTTTTTACACCCCATGATGACAAAGCAAAAAAAAAAAGGTTTTTAGACATTTTCGCAAATTGCTATAAAAAATGACTTAATTAAATATCTAATTTATATAAATATGCAGACCCTTTACTCAGTACTTTGTTGAAGCACCTTTGGCAGCAATTACAGCCTCAAGTCTTCTTGGGTATGACACTACAAGCTTGGCACACCTGTATTTGGGGAGTTACTCCCATTCTCCCACTCCCAAGGTGCCTTTTGTTAAACTCCAAGTGGGCTGTCATGTGCCTTTTACTGAGGAGTGGCTTCCATCTGGCCACCCTATCATAAAGGCCTGATTGTTGGAGTGCTGCAGAGATTGTTGTCCTTCTGGAAGGTTCTCCCATCGCCACAGAGGAACTCCGGAGCTTTGTCAGAGTGACCATCGCCCTTCTCCCCCAATTGCTCAGTTTGGCTGGGCGGCAAGCTCTGGGAAGAGTCTTCGTGGTTCCAAACTTCTTCCATTTAAGAATGATGGAGGCCACAGTGTTCTTGGGGATCTTCAATGCTGCATAAATGTTTTGGTACCCTTCCCCAGATCTGTTCCTCGACACAATCCTGTCTCAGAGCTCTACAGACAATTCCTTTGACCTGTTGGCTTGGTTTTTGCTCTGACATGCACTGTCAACTGTGGGACCTTATATAGACAGGTGTGTGCCTTTCCAAATCCA